>NW_027529433.1:2770314-2873214 GCF_008692635.1 Crocuta crocuta
AAAAAAAAAAAAAAAGGAAAAAAAGAAAGAAATACTGTTAAGAGAATTCCAAAATTAGGAAGGGGGAAAACAATTCCCCTCAAAAATAAACAAAACAAAAGAGAACTAGACAGAGAAGTAGATGCATCCACTTGGTGCAATACCATGGAGCCAAACACAAGGGAGTTTCAAACCGAAGGGGGATGAATAGGAGTACTTAAATGTTATAGAGTTTAGGAATTTGACTTGAAAACTTGGGTGTCTAAATCTTGATATTGACTCAGGTCATGATTTCACAGTTTGTGAGGTCCAGCCCTATGTCAGGCTCTGTGCTGATAGCATGGAGCCTGCTTGGGATTCTCTCTCTCCCTCTCTCTCTCTGCCCCTCTACTGCTCTCTCTCTCTCAAAATAAATAATCTTTAAAAAAAAAAAAAAAAAGAATTTTCCTTGAACAGAGTGCAATATTCAAATGAGAAATTTTAGGAGAGTAAATGACTTCATAGGGAGAAGGTGAAAAAACTGAGGTAGTAGTAATGAACAAATAGGAGGTAGGAACTTCCTATTTGAACAAAGCCTAAAGTCAGCACTGCCTCCTTTTCCTCCTAGGAATTACCCATAGGCAGCAAAAAGAACAAAAGAATGAAAATAGAAACCCCATCTTCAATGAAAAATTAACCCCATTTTCAAAGAACTGAAACTACCAATTACAAAACAGGTGAAAAGTTTCCAACAGCAACAGATTAAAGTCAGATGAGTATGTAAGGAAGTGAAGAAAATTTGCCCATGTCTGTAGATTACAGAGAAAACCTATCAAAGACACTTCTAGATGAGGGGCAGACACTACCTAAACACTTCGCAACAGTGGGAGCAGCATCCCTGAGATAAAAATGGAGGCTTTCTTGGATTAGGTTCGGTCCCAAGAAGCTATAGAAACAAGGAAAGAGTTAACACAGAAAAGCCACAGTTGTGCATATCAGACTATTTATTCCTGTGGGAACACAAAATTGTAAGTGTAAACAATAGATAAAAGATTCTACTTAGAGGGGCGCCTGGGTGGCTTAGTCGGTTAAGCGTCCAACTTTCGCTTAGGTCACGATCTCGCGGTTCGTGGGTTCGAGCCCCGCGTCGGGCTCTGTGCTGACTGCCAGCTCAGAGCCTGGAGCCTGTTTCAGTCTGTGACTCCCTCTCTCTCTGACCCTCCCCTGCTCATGCTGTCTCTCTCTCTCTCTCTCCTAGAAATAAATAAAGCCTTTAAAAAAAAAAAAAAAAGATTCTACTTAGAGATACTACAACTGCCCACCTCTATTGACTGGAAAAAGTTAAAGGCTAAACAAACTCACACATAAAACTCTCTAGGTCATAAGAAGCATAGTTTAATTCCTCTGCAATATGCACTTTGGGCAAATAGCCTGTCCAGAAAAAAATAAAATGACTTTCACAAAAATAAATAAATAAAATTACTTTCTTCAAAGTGCAGTAATTGAAACACCTGGGTAGCTCAGTCAGTTAAGCGTTCAACTTCAGCTGAGGTTATGATCTCATGATTCTTGGGTTCAAACCCCACACTGGGCTCTGCATTGACAGTGCAGAGGCTACTTCGGATTCTCTCTCTCCCTCTCTCTCTGTCCCTACCCAGTTCATGGGTGTGTTCTCTCTCAAAATAAATAAACTTAAAATAAATTAAAAATAACAAAATAAAAAACTATCAGATAGCTGAAATATATGTAAAATTTAAAGAATACCACAAAGGCAGATGAAAGCCATAACCAACATTTTTTAAATGATGCAACTGGTTCTTTGAAGAAAGAGCACAAAGCAGAGATATGAGCTCATGGAAGGGGCTGCAAGACAGTACCAAAGAGATAATGAAACATTAATTGGTAGATTTTAGGAAAGAAATAAAAAATTAATACTATTTTAGAAATAAAGTAAAATCTCAAGATATGCAAAGGAAAACAGAATTGTTGAAAATATTGTATTGTATAGAGGACAAATTATAAAATCAAGAAAAATAAAATTCAAATAAATAAAAAGGAAAGAAAGACTAAAGAGAAAATAATAGATGCCAAAGATAGACAACAGAGATCTAAATACTCATAGTTGGAATCCCTGAAAGAGAAAACATAGCTTACAAATAAAATAGAACAAGTATTTCAAAATATAATTCACAGAAATATTCCAGAAAAGACCTTTGAATCTATATACTGCAAACAACCCTTTCTACATTCAGTTGCCCCCCAATAACTCCTGCCAAATCAAGACACTTAAAAGAGCAAAAATATCAGACTGGTTTCACACTTTTCCACATCAACACTCTGTTGTAGTGTTGTTCTCAAAGGAGCAATGTTCTCAAAATCCTCAAGGAAAAGCACTGTGAGCCAAGAATTTTATAGTCAGCCAAATTACCATTGGCTATAAAGTTCAAAGTTGGACTATAAAATACAGACAGTCAAAATTAAGCGAAAGGGGCAAAGAAATACACTAATTCTATTATTGCTCACAGGAAGAAGTTAACAGTTATCTTTAAAGAAGCAGATTTATGGAAATTACAGTAATGAAAAATCAATAGGGAAAAATGAACCTCCCAAATTATTAAAATTAAAATACAAAACAAAAAACAGCTACAATGATATTTTCAGGGGCACCTGGGTAACTCAGTTAAGTGTCTGACTCTTGATTTCAGTTCAGGTCATGATCTCACAATCATGATCATGAGTCATGAGATTGAACCCTGAGTGGGGCTCCGCCTTAGGTGTGGAGCCTGCTTAAAATTCTCTCTCACCTTCTCTCTCTGCTCCTCCCCTGTTCTTTCTTTCTCTCTCAAAAAAGTAAAGAAATGTTTTCAATGCTTACAAAGTAACAAGTACTCTAGTTCAAAACAAATGACAGAAACAAGACCAGTACATCTGTCTTTTTATAAATAATGTAAAAAAGTTAAACTCTTCTTTTAAAAGGCTGTTAGAGGGGCGCCTGGGTGGCTCAGTTGGTTAAGTGTCTGACTCTTGATTTTGGCTCAGGTCATGACCTTACAGTTCATGGGATCAAGCCCTGCATTGGGCACTGTACTGACGGCAGACAGACCTGGCTTGGGATTCTCTGTCTCTCTCTCTCATTCTCTCTCTCAGTTCCCAACCCCTCTCAAAATAAATAAATAAACTTAAAAAGTGGTTTTAGATGTATATACTGGTGTGTGTGTGTACAGACACACACCATGCATACATATACACACACACACACACACAGGATGTAATCACACATATATACAGACAAGAATTTACCAGCTCTGTCCTAGAAGATAGATGTCCTAGAAGCAATGACACTCTAATAGCAATGATCATACTAAACTCCCAAACTTCACTTTCTAAATACGATCCACCACTATAATCTAGCAGGCATCCTTGAAAAAGTGTCCAATCTGAGAATTGGGACAGGGAAAGAACCTAAGTCTCCAAAGAACACAAGCATGAGAAAAATGAGGAAAATATCGAACTGATCCAAGTTGAGAACATCTTTCATAATAAAAGCCCTATCATTTTTTAAGACTGTCAAGTATATGAGATTGGGAAAGACTGAGGAACCATTCCAGACTGAAGGAGACTGATGAGACACGGCAACTACATATAATACATGTTATCAGAAAGTTTCCTGGACTCCAAGGGAAAAAGAAGAATTTTTTGAATGGTTGGTAAAATCTGAATGGGTCTGAGAACTGCATGGTAGTGTTGTATTAATGCTGGTTTTCTGATTGGGAGGCTGCATAGTAGTCATGCAGTCATACAGTATAGTAATATAGTAGTAATATAAGCAAGCAAGTAATATTGCTTGCTTGAGGCAATACACACCGGAGTACTTAAGGATAACAAGGCATCATGCCAGAAAAAAATATAAATAGAAGAGAAGAGAAATAATAGATATATGCAAGAAAAAGTTAATAATTGAGGAATCTGCAGAGATGGCAGTAAGTTTTTTGCAACTTTTCTATAGGTTAAAAACTATTTTTTAATAACAATAAATTACTCTTCAAAAAATGAATGAAAAATAAAACTATAAAGTTATTTTTCACAAAAATATAAGGCAAAGTATTCAGGACAAACACGATGTGAATTTAGTTAAAATATCACTCAATAGACCAAGAAGACCTTTTAATAATAAACTTATAATTAACTCTTAATTAAGATAAAGGAGATATGAATATGTACCAAATAATATATCATGAACATTTTAATTTTTTTTAATGCTTATTTTTGAGAGAGAGAGAAACAGAGCACGAGTTGGGGAAGGCAGAGAGAGAGGGAGACACAGAATCCGAAGCAGGCTCCAGGCTCCGAGCTGTCAGCACAAAGCCTGATGCAGGGCTTGAAGTCATCAACTGTGAGACCATGACCTGAGCCGAAGCTGGACACTCAACATACTGAGCTATGCAGGTACCCTGAAGAACATTTTAAAAAACAAAAACTATGAGGTAGAGTCTTAGTCCATAAGAGAGTAAGTGGCCAAAAAATTAAAAGTAACATATTTGTACATATTTCCAGAATGGCATACTTACAAGATTTTTTATTACAGTACTACTTGTAATATCAAAGATTAGAAACATCCTTTATGTTTACCAATAGGAAGCTCATTAAATATATTATAGTATATACATAAAACAATGTACCTGGAAAGGAAGCTTACTTTGGAAAGAGTCCCAAGATGTACTGCTAAGTAAAAGGAAAAAAAAAAAAAAAGCACAGAACAGAAGAGAAGCAAGATATATGCCACCTTTGCTTTAAAAAGGTGGGGAGGGGCGCCTGGGTGGCTCAGTCAGTACCACATACAACTTTGGCTCAGGTCATGATCTTGCGGTCCGTGAGTTTGAGCCCCATATTTGGCTCTTTGGTGATAGCTCAGAGCCTGGAGCCTACTTCAGATTTTGTGTCTCCCTCTCTCTCTGCCCCTCCCCTGTTCATGCTCTCTCATTCTCTCTCTCTCTCTCTCTCTCAAAGGATAAACACTTTAAAAAAATTCTTTAAAGGCAGGGAAAATAAGAATCTATATTTGTATTCATTCTTACCTGAATAAAGAAACAGCTAATTATGTTTATATAAGAAACTAACAACTGTGGTTAGTGAAATTGGGTAGGACTGGGTAGATGGGAGAGAGGGTTTTCACAGTATTAATCTCCATTCTTTGGTTACTGAACCAAGTGAATGTATTAGTTATACAGCAAATTAAATTAAAAATAGCTTCTTAAAGCAAACAAAAATTAAGGCATAGAAGAGTTAAATTACATAACTAATGTACACTAATGTGTCACATAAACTAGTAGTTTTATTCTAATAGTCATTCTCCTTTCTGATACAACAAATCCCTGAATTCTAAATAGGCACAAGATTGTACAGAATAACAGCTACATTTCCCAGCTTTACCTGCATCTAGGTACAGGCAGATGACTAAGTTACAGCAAATGAGTTCTAAGGGGAGAGGTGTGAAACTTTCTAAGTCATGCCCTTGAAGGAAAGAATTGTGCCCTGAGCTTCTCTTTTTTCTCTCCTTAAAAATATCTGAAACTCAAACATGGCAGTAATCGATCTGACCATACCGATGAGGTCAATATCCTAAGGTAAGCAAAGCATCAAGATCGAAGGGTTCTGGGCCCTTGACAAGTGGAGGCACCACATTAGCCCTGAATTATTTATGCTTTGACAGCTACGTAGAGAGAAATAGACTTGTTTGAGCTATTGCTAATTTAGGTTTCTATTATAACAGCCAAACTATATCTTCATACAACACATGAACTCATACAAATATCATTATATATTAGGCCCTTAATAAAACCTACAAAGTAAAAACATAGATGTTATCTGATTACAATACAATAAACTTAGAAACTATTAACAAACCCCAGGTTAAAAAAAAAAAATTCTACTACTGAAATCACTAAAAANATAAATACATTAATAAATATAAAAATGAAAATAAATTAGGGGTGCTGGGTGGCTCAGTCAGTTAAGCATCTGACCCATGATTTCGACTCAGGTCATGATGTGACAGTTTGTAAGATCAAGCCCCGAGTTATCAGGGGGATAATTATCAGTTATGCTATTAGAATGGAACTTACTTGAGATTCTTTCTCTCTCTCTCCCCCTCTCTCTCTCCCTCCCTCCCTCCCCCTTTCTCTGCCTCTCTCCTGCCCTCTCAATTGCAAAATAATTAAATAAACTTAAAAAAAAATGCCCGGATGGCTCAGTCAGTTAAGCATCTTGGCTCAGGTCATGATCTCACGTTTCATGAGTTTGAGCCCTGCATCAGGCTCTGAGCTGATAGTGCAGAGACTGCCTGGGATTCTCTCTCTCTCCCTCTTCTCTCCACCTTTCTCTGTCTCTCGTTCCTTCTCAAAATAAATAAATACAAACTTAAAAAAAAAAAAAAAAAACGAAATAGGGGCACCTGGGTGGATCAGTCAGTTAAGCCTCTGACTTCTGCTCAGGTCATGATCTCGCTGTTTATGGGTTCAAGCCCCACAACTGGCTCTGGGCTAATAGCTCAGAGCCTGGAGCTTGCTTCAGATTCTGTCTTCCTCTCTCTCTGCCCCTCCTCCACTCATGCTCTGTCTCTCAAAAAATGAACATTAAAAAATTTTTTAAAAAACAAAATAAATATCAGGAAATTAAAAGGATTTCTTGTAATTTCAAGAAATTACAAGAAGATATAATAAGCATAATTTTAAAGTATTTATTTATTTATTTATTTATTTATAGAGACAGAGGGAGAATGCTAGGCAGGCTCCACACTGTTAGTCCAGAGGCTGATGCAGGACTCGAACCCATAAACCATGAACTCAGATCATGACCAGAGCTGAAACCAAGAGTCCAGAATGCTTAATTGAATAAGCCACCCAGGTGCCCCACATAATTTTAAAAGATAAAGGGCAGAAATTAGTGAATTGTTAATCAAAAACATGAATAAATAAATCTAAGAGGCCAATCTTTAAAAACAAAAGATAAATCTATTATTTAGTTTAATCAAGAAATAAGAGGTAAAGCTCAAATAAATAAAATCAAGAAATAAAGACAGAGGTGTAGTGGCCAAGAGCAGACCATCCCAAGACAGATCATTTTGGCACAAACATTACTTTGAGTTAAAAACAAACAAGCCCCAGCAGATACAGGAAAATCTCTTTACCTCCTCCTCAGTAGTAACAGGAAGAGCACTATTAACAGAATTGTTTTTAACCTAAGAAACTTATGTACGTAATAGGGCAACATTTATTTTCCAAACATCTACCTTCCTGCTACGGTCTTTCTCTTTCTGGTATCCTCAGATCCCTACCCTCCTCCTCAGCTCCTATAAGCCTCCTGTTGCCTCATAGTCTTTGGATTCTCCATGTTTTTCTAGATTCCCCATATGTATGCTATTAAATTTGATTTTCACTGGTTAATCTCTGTCACATCAATTTATTTAGTCTAGCTAGAAGGACCTTAAAAGGAAAGAGGAAGACTTCCTCTCCAACAGAAGAAATTAAAAGAACGAGAGGCTATTTTAACCATCTGTGAATAAATAAACTTCAAAACCTGGGTGAAATTAATAATTGTCTAGAAAAATACAGTATATCAAAATTGGCCCCCAGGAAGATAGAAAATCAAAACAGACCATTTATCATATAATAAAAAGGTTGTACAAGTTAATCTTTCCTCAAAGTACTAGGTTTAGATGGTTTACCAAATCGGGTTTAGGCCATTTCAATGTTTTGTTTTCTTTTAGCTTTTTTTTAAGTTTATTTATTTTGAGAGACAGAGTGAGTAGGGAAAGGGAACAGGGAGGGAGAAACAATCCCAAGTGGACTCTGCACGTCAGCGCAAAGCTCGACTCTGGGCTGGACCTCAGGAACCATGAGATCATGAGCTAAGCCAAGATCAGGAGTTGGCCTCTTAACTGACTAAACCACCCTCGGGTGCCCCTCAACGATGTTGGGTTTTTTTAATATCCCAGAACACATAAAAAGGAATGGTCCCTAGCTTTTTTTATTGAAATGTACATGATATTTATACCTAAAACTAAGAAAAAAAGCTACAGAGAAGTCTCGCTTTCAAATGCAAAAATCCTAACTAAAATTTATCAATAACATTTCAACAGCATATTAAAAGAATGATATATCATGATCAAGTGGGGTTTATTCTGGAAATGTGAAAATAATTCAATATTATGAGCTACCACCATAATTTATTTTATTAATAGATATTGAGAGAAAAACAAGATTATTTTCACAGAAACTGAAAAGGTACTTAGTAAAAATTCATACCCAGGGAATGTGAATACTTCTTTAATGTATGAATATCTAATCCCTTACTCTTTCTAATATAGTAAATTACCAAACTGAGTTTTTTTCTGGATGAGTTGGGAAAATTCTTTACTAGAATTCTTTACATCTGTCTTTACACATATTATACACATAATATATTATATGTGTCATATTATAATATATATAATATATTATGTATATATTAGAGATCTCTCCCTCTGGTAACTTTGTGTCAACAGTAGCTTCTAGATTTTGTGCCTTACTGAGAAAGGTCTCCTTTCTGAAATTATATAAAACATCATCACGCTTTTTCTTTATGTATTTAATGTTTGGTTTTCAAATCTTTCATTCTTCTGGAATTTCTTGTGGAAGAAAGATTAAGGAGAAGTGCCAGTTTAGTCTTTTCTGCATAGTTGACCTATTTTCCCAACACTACACTAAACTTTTACACCAATGATTTGAAATGCTAGCTTCTCCTAAACTAAGTTCCATGACAGATTTGGGTTTATTTCTGTATTTTCCCTGCTGTTCTACTGACTAGTATATTAAAAAGATAGTATCAAAATTGTTTCAATATCTGTATCTTTATAATATACTTTAATATTTAATAATGGTCCAACTGATTGTTATTGCATATTAAGATAATAAAATTTTTTACAGAAAAAACTTTTGAAAATAGGGTGGAATTCAAAGAGAAAGTATTTTATCCTTGTAACTTTTTGAGAATGTATAACATCATTAAAAAAAGGACATTTTTAAAAAAAGGACATTTACTGGGTACTTACTGTGTTCAAAAACTTTTGTGAGAAACAGAGGTGAAAGGCATGATGTTACATTAATTAAGGTTAACTTACAGCTTCATTCTAGTGAGGGAGACTGTTTGCTTCACAATCGGGGCTCACTCTCTTTCTCCATCTTTTTCTCATACACACTGTCTTTACATAATCAAAGTTCATCCTCTTTCTGTCTCTCTTACACATACACTCACATGCACATCCTATATTGTTAAACTTATACATACCTGTTTGATTTCTTCAACAGCCAAAGTAACTGAGAACAAGACTGCCTGACTAATGCTGCCCTGACAGGAAATGTTACAGGCAGATTTAGGTCCTTACATATATATTCCATTTCTTTCACCATTGTCCAACTGTAACCTGAAATGAAAGAAATAAATTCCATTTTTCTAACGGGAATACTGAAAGTCAATTAAATAAGAAACGGGTCACCTGGGTGGCTAAGTTGGTTAAGTGTCTTGGTTTCAGCTCAAGTCATGATCTCCAGGTTTCATGAGTCTGAGCCCTGCATCCAGCTCCCCACTGACAGTGAGGAGCCTGCCTGGGATTCTCTGTCTGCCTCTCTCTCTACCCCTCCCCTACTCACTCTGTCTCTGTCTCTCTCAAAATAAATAAATACATAAAACTTATTAAAAAATAAGAAACTAGGGACGCCTGGGTGGCTTAGTTGGTTAAGCGTCTGACTTTCGCTTAGGTCACGATCTCACGGTTCGTGGGTTCGAGCCTCGCGTCGGGCTCTTGTGCTGACTGCCAGCTCAGAGCCTGGAGCCTATTTCAGTCTGTGACTCCCTCTCTCTCTGACCCTCCCCTGCTCACGCTGTCTCTCTCTCCCCTAGAACTAAATAAAACATTAAAAAAAAATAAAAAATAAAAAATAAGAAACTAAGTTAAATTACTTATAAATGTAAATTCATAGGTAATTTATAAAAATTTCCATTTGAATACAGAGTGCCTTAAAATACCACTTAATACATGAAAATATTTTAGGTGGGAAATGTAGACAAAAAATTAATTCTAAAACCATGCCACAAGAGACCAAGAGCAAGTTTAACAAAACATTAAAATATTAAAAAGGTTTCATGGGGCACGTGGGTGGCTTAGTCGGTTAAGCATCCAACTTTGGCTCAGGTCATGATCTCATGGTTCATGAGTTCAAGCCCTGCATTAGACTCTGTGCTGACAGCTCAGAGCCTGGAGCCTACTTCAGATTCTGTGTCTCCCTCTCTGCCCCTCTTCTGCTCATATCTGTTTCTCTCTCTCAAAAAAAAACAATAGAATAAAATAAAATGGTTTTACTAATCTCTCAAGCACAAAAAAAAACAAATTTTGATATGCTATCTTAAATATTCTAAAGCTCTTCCCTTAGGTATATCTGCATCATTAATAATCTCTGTAAACTTATATTTTCCATTGTGTAATTAAGTATTCTTTTCCAAGAGAAAGATGGCTGCTAGGTACTAGATGTTTAATTAATAATTATCGGGGCACCTGGGTGGTTCAGCTGGCTAAGAGTCTGACTTCAGTGCAAGTCATGATGCCCCAGTTCATGGGTTCAAGCCCCACACTGGGCTCTGCACTGTTGGTGTGGAGCCTGCGTGGGATTCTCTCACTCGCCCTCTCTCTCTGCCCCTTCGGCATTTGTGCACTCTCTCTCTCTGTCTCTCTCTCGAAATAAATAAAACCTTTAAAAATTTTTAAGTAATAATTATCACCATGGTTGTTTTTTGGCTAGTCCAAATTATTCATACATTTTACGTAAAGTAGAAATAGTGGTAAAAATGACTTTTATATATGCATTTTAAATCATGTTAAGACATTGTGGAAAACACACTTGCCTGTTTATAAAAACTTTAAGCAAAAAGTTCTGTTTTTTAAATAACACTAAACTTTGTCGAAAGCAGGCTATAAAAAGTATTGGTCAAAAAAGGAACATTTTACAGAAAGCCTATATAAATAAGTTAGTCTAGCAGCTAAATTCCTCATGAAAGAAGGGCAAAGTTCTGCTTTCCTGGAAAATATGAAAAACTGTATCATTTTAAAATTTTATTTATTGATTGTATTGATTTTCAGTGAGAAAGAGCACAAGTGGGAAAAGGGCAGAGAGAAAGAGAGACAGAATCCAAAGCTGGCTCTGGACCATCAGCACAGAGTCCAATGTGGGGCTCAAATTCATGAACTGCAAGATCATGACCGGAGCTGAGATCAAGAGTTGGACACTTAACCAAGAGCGCCACCTAAGTGCCCCTGTATCTTTTTAATTAGAAAAAGGGACTGCTAACAAAAGCTATATTTACACGACTATAAACTTATAAACTCTCCTTTCTAAATCTGAAGTAACAAGTGAGGGAGCATAAAGTGCATGTTGGTAATGACAAGAGGCCAGTGGAAGAAAAGCAGCCTGGAAGCATTCAACACCAAAATGACTTCAAAATCCAGATATAGTAAAATTCAGTTCAAGCATGAGGTTAAGCCAGAATTATACTAAATAGTGATAAAAGGAGCTTGGAGTCAGTAAAGAAGTTACTAAACTCTTTGTAGTTTACCTTATTTCAACACTTTGAATTATAAGCAGTATTCCTTAATGAAATTAATAAAAATTAAAGTGATTAAAGAATTAGAATTAAGTTAAAGCACATTCTTTTTTCTCTGAATCTTACACTTGTTGGCCGAGAGGGCTAGAACCTAAATGTCACTACTCACTAGACAGCAGTTACCCTAATCTAAAAAGTTAACATCTGGAAACAATAAATGCAAATAAGTAAAAAAATGAATGCCCCAAACACAGGATAACGACTAACATCTCAGGGCACCTGGGTGGTTCTGTTGCTAGAGCATCCGACTCTTGATCTCCCCTCAGGTCCTGATCTCATGGTTCATGAGAATTGTTTACCTGGAAATCAATACCTCCGTATGTGGAAGAAATAGAAAGATGAACCCAAAGAGCATAGTCAGTTTCAACCAGGAAGAATAATCTGAGTGTCACGTCCATCCTGAAGTGAAAAGGTGAAAGGAAAGAAGGGATCCAGCCTAGAGGACAGCCTCGTGGCCTCCCACTTCCCTGGCCAACCAAAGGGAGCATGAGGGCACCAAAGTTCTAGCAAACTACTTTTGGGGGCCTCCCAATGTCTACAGAACAGAACTGGTGCTCTTCCACCACACTCCCTTTACTTCTGGCCTCACATCACTGCAGAAGTTTTTGTTACTACTTCTTTATCTTTCATCTGACATAGGAAGTTGCTCCAACGTCAAAAGAGTATATTATGTTTTCCAAGTTCAGAGAGACAACTCACGATGTGTTTAAAGTTTATAAAAAGGCAGCTTTGGTTAATCTAGACCTTGAAAATAAATATTTCCCATTGCAGCTTGGTAACAGAGTATCACCAATGAATACAGTATCTATCTGAAATAAAAGAACGAAGAGTCATGTAGATGTCTTTAGGACCAGACCTTTCTCTCTATTAGGCTCTAAGATTCTGGAGTAAGTTTTTGGTTTTGTACTTAGAGGTGTTATTTTTATATTTCAAGTAGATTTTAATTTGATATATAAGAAATACATGTTAAAAATTATTACCTTCATTGACTTTCTCAGGATGCCATCCTGTTGTCCAACCCAGGGAAAATGTGACATCTGGAAAGAAGGATGTCACCATGTCTATAAAAGGTCTTGCATCCACTACTCTGCTATTTCCATTTGGACCAGGAAGAATATCAGCATTAATCCATACAGGACGCTTCAGATGCCTCTTCACATTTTCCAGGAGCATCATGGATGGTTCCACAGCTGCTAGACTAAAAACACAGTTTGTTATCAATAAGATATATTCCTAACGTAAAAATAAAAAGTTCTTTTATTTTATTTTATTATTATTTTTTTACAAATAGTTTATTGTCAAATTAGTTNAAAGAAGTTCTTTTAAACTGGTGTTTTCAATGTTCTCAGTTTCCTAATAAAAGTATAATACAATAATGCCTGAATTAAATAAATTCAAAGATCACATAGAACCAGAGGAGAAAGTTAAAATATGCCATATCTCAAAAGATTGATTTATACTTATTATTCATGAAGGTACTTGAAATGTACTATATATATATGAATAATGTCACTATTTGTAGACAGACTGAGGTTTCAAAACTCTGTATTAGGATTACTCGGTATAAAATAATTTAAGGAAATACACAAATATTCAGTCATCAGAGAATGTATAAGTAAGATTTAAAATTAGATATATTTATAACCTGAAAATTCACATTTACTAAAATACCTAAAGTGTACCCAGGTACTGTGTCTTTAAAACTGGCTCATGACCTCAGAGAAAAGAGCCCCTTTTCCTTCACATATTCTTGTAAATTTGGATGCATAAACACATTTCTAAGACTGACTGCAGGGGCGCCTGGGTGGCTCAGTTGGTTAAGCGCCTGACTTCAGCTCAGGTCATGATCTCACGGTTTGTGGGTTCGAGCCCCGCATCGGGCCCGCATCGGGCTCTGACAACTAGCTCAGAGCCTGGAGCCTGTTTCATATTCTATGTCTCCCTTTCTCTCTCACCCTCCCCTGCTCTCTCTCTCTCTCCCTCAGAAATAAATAAAACATTAAAAATTTTTAAAAAAATAAAACATAAAAAAATAAAACTGACTGCAAAGTGTAACATTATAACATTTCCTTAAATTTTCTTAAATTTCATTTTCATTTTATAAACATCTGGGGGTGCCTGCATGGCTCAGTCAGTGAACCATGTGACTCTTGATTTCAGTTCAGGCCACGATCTCATGGTTTGTGAGATGGAGCCCCACATCAGGCTCTGTGCTGTCAGCATGGGGCCTGCTTGGGATTCTCTGTCCCTCTCTCTCTGCTCCTCCCCTATTTCTCTCTCAAAATAAATAAATAAACCTTTAAAAATAAATAAATAGGGGCGCCTGGGTGGCTTAGTCAGTTAAGTGTCCGACTTTCGCTTAGGTCGTGATCTCGCGGTTCGTGGGTTCGAGCCCCGCGTCGGGCTCTGTGCTGACTGCCAGCTGAGAGCCTGNGCAACTATATTTTAGTTACTTTTAAATAAAAAAGCAGTTTCACTCTTTATTCTTCTCTACATCTATTCTAACTGACATCTACAGGTTTTAAAACAGTAAGGTTTCAGTCAGCCTACATAAATTTTACTTTTTAAAATCTATACACAAACTGTACACTACCCTATGTATACTTCTGAATTTCTTCTGAACCTTTAAGGTTTAAGTTTGCTTCAAAGAAAATTGGCTTTACCCTCATGCACTGTTCGGGGGAATGCAAACTGATGCAGCCACTCTGGAGAACAGTATGGAGGTCCCTCAAAACATTAAAAATAGAACTACCCTATTATCTAGCAGCTGCAGTAATAAGTATTTACTGAAAGGTCACAAAAATGCAGATTTGAAGAGGTACACGCACCTCAATGTTTATAGCATCATTATCAACAATAGCCAAACTATGGAGAGAGCCCAAATGTCCACTGACAGATAAAGAGATAAGGAAGATGTGGTATATATACCATGGAATATTACTCAGCCATCCAAAAGAATGAAAATGTGTCATTTACAAAAACGTGGATGGAGCTAGAGTGTATTAGGCTAAATGAAATAAGTCAGTCAGACAGAGAAAGACAAATACCATATGATTTCACTCATCTGTGGAATTAAGATATAAAACAGATGAATATAGGGAAGTGAGAAAAAAAAGAAAAGAGAGGAAAACAAACCACAAAAGACACTTAATGACAGAGAACAAATTGAGGGCTTATGGAGGGAGGTGAGTGAAGGATAGGCTAGATGGGTGATGGACATTAAGGAAGACACTCTTGTTACAATGAGCACTGGGTATTGTATGTAACGGATGAAATCACTGAATTCTACTCCTGAAACCATTATTGCGATGTATGTTAACTAACTAGCATTTAAATAAAAATTTAAAAAGAAAATTAGCTTTTAGTGAATACTACACTGGGAGGCTAAGATTCTGGGAGATATCTGTCAGACAGAAGAACACTCAGTACCCTCTCCTCACATTACAACTTTCTTAATGGATTGGAGTCCTCCTGACTATGCTTCTGCTATTCTTCACCTCACTCCTTTTGGGCCTCTTACTGTAACAGGAGGAACTGATAACCTCATTATTTATTAGGTCCAATTAATTAGTGAGCAAGGATACGGTTCATTAAAACCAGAGAAAACCAGCCTCCAGCCTTTATTTCACTCGCTCCCATATCATGAGCTTCTTTTTGCTCATGCTTCTACCCCTGAAATGGGGGCCCTAGATTTTAGTGTATTAATAAACTCTAACGCTGGACCTAGCAGACTTTAATTTAGAGACTGTCATTTCTCTGTCCTAAATGCTTTCTGCCCTAAACAGTATCAGTGCTGTGTTAAAACCACAATTCTGAGATCTGGCACCCCTATTTTTGGTAGCAAGCAACTTGCAGCTGTGACTCCAAAGCTTGTTTGTCTTCAAGGCCTACAGGAGAAGCCAAGGTACTGTGGGGTTCTGCTCTTTATGGGTGGAACTGAAGGAAAACCTAAACTAATGTATGCACCTCGGCCAACACCTCTTTTTCCAGAAAGAATTCTGGTTTCTTAAGAAATCTGGTGTCTGTGGAGGTTGGGTTAAATACTAATTTGTAGTTTACATTCAGGAGGGAGAGTCTTAGGCTTTAACAATTTAGTAAAATAATATAGGTCTGTTGAATAATGGTTTTCCATTGGATAATATCCAATCTCAGCATATTCTCCCCAAGACTGAAATTCCATCAGCATATATTAAGTGTCCACTATGGGCAAAGCACTGTGCAGTTAACCATAGGGAGCTATGATGCATAACATAATGAAACAAGAATTTAATACATGTGCTCTTTTTTATATGTAAATATTTTAATTATTGCTAATATAGACTATAGTAATCCCACTTTCCCTTATCAGAAATTTAAATAAGAAAAACAAAACCTATATTAAGAAAAACATAAAATCTTACTAAAGAAAAATAAGTTTTTGCTGTTGTAGTTTTTATTTTTCTGGAATTGGACAAAACAATTATCAAATTCTTCTGGGGTCACCTGGGTGGTTCAATCAGTAGTGCATCCAGCTCTTTGTTTCAGCTCCGGTAGTTATGCCAGGACTGCTGGATAGAACCCCGTAGCAGGCTCCACATAGAGCCCGTTTAAGATTCTCTCTCTCTCTGCCCCTCTCCCTCACTCATACCCTCTCTCTCTCTCTCTAAAATAGCGTAAAATAAGTATAAAATAAAATAGAAGATAAAATTATTCTAGAAGACTGAATATCAAAGAAAAGCCATAACATTTTTGGGAAAAAAAGAAAAAAAAGACTGAGGATGAACTTGACCCAACAGCAATATATAATGTACACTTGAAAGAATAACTTACCATTTTCCTGGACTGGAACATGTAGCAAATTTCTAAATATTACAAAATGATACATCCCTCCCAATTAATCTATTAATACCATGTAATTTTTTAGTATACTCAAATGCAATTTTTAATGTATTCATATTCTAAGTAATATCTCTAAAGTATATTCATATAGTAAATTCATTTTTTGTGTGTTTGTTTTTTAATTTTATTTAAATCCAAGTTAGTTAACATACAGTGTAATAAGGGTTTTAGCACTAGAATTTAGTGATTCATCATTTACATATAATATCCAGTGCTCATCCCAACAAGTGTCCTCCTTAATGCACATCACCCATTTAGCCTACCCCCACCCAACACCCCTCCAGCAAGCCTCAGTTTGTTCTCTGTATTTAAGAATCTCTTATGATTTGCCTACCTCTCTGTTTTATCTTATTTTTCCTTCCCTTTCTCTATGTTGATGGTTTGTTTCTTAAATTCCACAGATAAGTGAAATCATATGATAGATACGTCTTTCAATGACTGACTTATTTCATTTAGCATAATACACTCTAGTTCCGTTCACATTGTTGCAAATGGCAAGATTTCATTCTTTTTAAGTGCCAAGTAATATTCCACTATATATATATATGTACCAGATCTTCTTTATCCACTCATCAGTTGATGTACATTTGGGCTCTTTCCATAATTTGGCTAACGTTGATAATGCTGCTATAAACATTGAGGTGCATGTGCCCCTTCGAATCAGCAGTTATGTATCCTTTGGATGAATACCTAGTAGTGCAATAACTAGGTCATAGGGTAGCTCTGTTTTCAATGTTTTGAGGAACCTCGATACTGTTTTCCACAGTAGCTGCACCAGTTTGCATTTGCACCAGCAGTGCAAAAGTGTTCCCCTTTCTCTGTATCCTTGCAACATCTGTTGTTTCCTGAGTTGTTAATTTTACACATTCTAACAGGTATGAGGTGGTATCTCATTGTAGTTTTGATTTGTATTTCCCTGATGATGAATGATGTTGAGCATCTTTTCATGTGTCTGTTAACCATCTGGATGTCTTCTTTGGAAAAATGTCTCTTCATGTCTATTGCCTATTTTTTCACCAAATTCTTGTTTTTTGGGGGTTGAGTTTGATAAGTTCTTTAGAGATTTTGGATACTAACTTTTTATCTGATATGTCATTTGCAAATGTCTCCCATTCTGTTGACTGCATTTTAGTTTTGTTGATTGTTTCCTTCACTGTGCAGAAGCTTTTTATCTTGATGAGGTCCTAATACTTCATTTTTGCTTTTGCTTCCTTTGCCTCAGGGGATGTGTCTAGTAAGAAATTGCTGTGGCCAAGATCAAAAAGGCGGTTGACCATTCTCTCCTCTAGGATTTTGATAGTTTACCTTCTTACATTTAGGTCTTTCATCCACTTTGAGTTTCTTTTTGTGTATGGTGTAAGAAAGTGGTCCAGGTTCACTCTTCTGCATGTTGCTATCCAGTTTTCCTAACACTACTTGCTAAAGAAACTCTCTTTTTCCCATTGGATATTCTTTCCTGCTTTGTCAAAGATGAGCTGGCCATACATTTGTGGGTACATTCCTGGGTTCTCTATTCTGTCCCACTGATCTGAGTGTCTGTGTTTGTGCCACTACCATACTGTCTTTATAGTTACAGCTTTGTAATATGGCTTGAAGTCTGAAATTGTGATGCCTCCAGCTTCGGTTTTCTTTCTTCTCTTTCTTTTTTAATGTTTATTTATTTTTGAGAGAAAGAGAACAAGTGAGGGAGGGGCAAAGAGAGAGGGAGACACAGAATCTAAAGCAGCCTCTGAGCTGTCAGGACAGACCCGAATCGAGTGAGGCTTGAACCCATGAACCTCAAGATCATGACCTGAGCCGAAATTGGACAAATAACAGACTGAGCCACCTGGATACCCTTGGTTTTCTTTTTCAACATTACTTTGGCTATTCAAGGTCTTTTCTGGCTCCATACAAATTTTAGAATTGTTTGTTCTAGCTCTGTGAAGAATGCTGGTGTTATTTTGATAGGGATTGTATTGAAAATGTAGATTGCTTGGGGCAGTATCGACATTTTAACAGTATTTTTCTTCCAATCCATGAGCATGGAATGTTTTTCCATTTTTTTTGGTGTCTTCTTCAATTCTTTCATAAGCTTCCTATAGTTTCCAACATACAGATGTTTTACATCTTTGGTTAGGTTTATTCCTAGGTATTGTATGGTTTTCAATGCAATTGTAAATAAGATAGATTCCTTGATTTCTCTTTCTGATGCTTCATTATTAATGTATAGAAATGCATCTGGTTTCTGTATGTTGATTTTATACGCTATGACTTTTCTGAATTCATGTATCAGTTCTAGCAAGTTTTTTGGTGGAATCTTTTGGGTTTTCCCAAAAGTAGAGTATCATGTGAGAGTATAATGTCATTTGCAAAGAGTGAAGTTTGACTTCTTCCTTGCCAATTTAGTTTTATTTCTTTTTGCTGAGGCTAGGACTTCCAACACTATGTTGAATAACAGGAGTGTCGTATTCCTGATGTTAGGGGGATAGTTCTCAGTTTCTCTCCATTGAGAATGATATTAACTGAGTGTCTTTCATATAAAGACTTTATGATCTTGAGGTATGCTCCTTAAAGGAGCATATATTGAGGTATGCTTCTCCCAACTTTCTAGAGAGTTATCAAGAAAGGATGCTGTATTTTGTCAAACATTTTTTCTGCGTCTATTAAGAGGATCATGTGGTTCTTATCCTTTCTTTTATTAATGTGATGTATCACATTGATTAATTTGCTGATATTGAACCAAGCCCTGCAGCCCAGGAATAAATTCTACTTGATCATGGTGAATAATTCTTCTAATGTATTGTTTGTTGGATTCTGTCTTCTAGTATCTTGTTGAGAATTTTTGCATCCATGTTCAACAGAGAAATTGATCTGTAGTTCCACTTTTTAGTGGGGTCTTTGCCTGGTTTTGAAATCAAGGTAATGCTGACAATACCATGTAATTCTAATTACAAATAACAGTGACTAACATTCTCAATTCTTACATGTATTAAGTTTCTCATAATAAACTGACAAAGGTTGGCCAAGAAAACCACTTGAAGAGGGAGGTCCTGATCAGTATACCACCTAAAATTTCCCTTTGGTGGTACTTATTTAAATTCCTAGGAAGAATATAGACTTCGTTTTTATAGAATAGGTGTTTTTTTCCCCTAAAAAGTTACTTGTAAGTTCAACTGCTGAGTATCATACCTATTTTCCTATTTGTTTAGAAATTGGGGATGAGAAAATAAAAATCATACTTAAAATTACAATAAACCATTTAAAATTACATTCTAGGAGAAAACTTCACATAAAATTTTAATACTTAGTTATTATTTATATACCAAAAACAATAACTTAAAGGCATATAATAAGAACTAGTAAAATTCAGCTACTTTTACAAAGAGGTAGTACAGAGTTTGGGTTCAGAGTGTGAACTCTCCAGCCAAGGTGGCAGCTTTCCTACCAAGTATGTGACAACAAGCAGGCTACTTACTCCTCTCTGCCTTTTTCCCCTCAACTGGAAAATGAGAATGATAGCAATAAGCTACCTCCTAGGATTGTTATAAGGACTAAATGAATGAACACATTTAATGCTCTTAGAACAGTGTCTGACACACTATAGTGTCCATAGTTAAATCCATTCCCCTTCAAATATGTTGTGACCAAAAAATTTGCAAAACATTTTTTATAGTGCCTCAGCCCTTTTGAGATAGTTGCTAGGAATGAATGAGTGGATCTGACTGGTGAGGAGCCAAAGACTATATTAGAGAGAACAATTCAATGGGCAACCGTAATCATACAAATGAAACGGCAAGGAGTGCTAAAACTCTGAGTCACCAAACATTAAAGATCAAATTTTTATTTCATAGTACAGAGAACACTAAACCTGGGATCTCATCCTTGCTCAGCTGTCAAGTTAAGTTACTGTCTTTGGATCAATCATTTAACTTCTCTGGGACTAAGTTTCTTTGTCAATAAAAAAGACTTTGGTTCATTCACCACACTAAAAACTTTAAGATATTAAAATAGGTCTTTCATTCACCAACAGTATAATGAGGTTTACTGGGATATTTAGCCCTACAACAAATGAGTCATCTTAATAATTCTGTAAGATTTCCAAATCATTATTAATTTCTTGAGAAAATTCCATTTAAAAATATTGTTCAGAGATAAGGTAGATTTACCACAAATCCTAGATTTCATTAGCAGTCACCTTCATGGGGCTTATGGGGAGCTTTTGTGGTATCACAATATATTCCTGGCTTTACCTATAGTTTTTACCCTGCCAAAATACCACAAAAGTAAAGTTTCCCATAACAGCTACAGGAAAGGAAATGACAATCTTCCTCTTCATTATCAATACTTCCAAAATATTATTGGTAAAGAAACCTTAGGTTCTAAATTTATCATTCTATTATCACAATGGTAACTTACGATAAATTCCTTTGTAAAAATTAATTTTATCTTCAAAGGGTTCCCAAGAAACAATTTTAGCAAACAATTTTAGGTCCATTCTTGAAATATATTAGTTTGCAATTCTATTTTCAGTTTAAAGTATAAAGTTAGTTAGTCAAGCACAGATATATGATGCTATTAATCCTTTTTTTCCATGTTATTCTATAACAACTGAAAAACTGAAAATGTGTACACAAATACCTCTTGAAATCCAGTTTGATGCCTTTATTGCTTTTTATAACTTCATTCAGCCATTCCTGTAAAGTATTATCACTATTTGTTTCAGGAGGATGGGCCATGATTGGTTGGCTATATTCTGATCCATCACTTGGAAGAAGGACATCGGCCTCTATCATGTGAGCAGAACCTTTCCAAATAAAAGAACTTAAGTTAATAGTAATAAAATAAGGACTGCAGAAAATGTCATGTCCAGGAGCCTTTAGAAGAGGACAAAAACTAACATTTACTTATCTAACTACTAAGTGCCAGGCGCTGAGTGTTAGGCCTTTACATGTTTGTTTCACAGATGAGCAAATAGGTGGTGAAGAGTTAAATGCCTTTCCCTAGGTCATACAGCTCTTACCCTGTTGTTATAATATTTAATTTCTTCTCAGTACATAGCAAAGTGGGCATACAAAAGAAGGAGTAGTAAGTGTTTGTTGAAGTTTCTGAGAATAAAAATAGTACTTTTATCTTCTCATTCATCAAATTGGAAACTTTAGATATTTGGGGCAACTGGGTGGCTCAGTCGGTTAAGCGTCCGACTTCGGATCAGGTCATGATCTCACAGTTCATGGGTTTGAGCCCCGCGTCAGGCTCGGTGCTGACAGCTCAGAGCCTGGAGCCTGCTTCAGGTTCTGTGTCTCCCTCTCTCTTTGACCCTCCCCTGCTCTCTCTCTCTCTCTCTCAGAAATAAAGCATTATAAAAAAAAAAGGAACGTTAGATATTTATTATAGTCACACGTTTCCTAAAGATGTTACAAAGGCTTTTTTCAAGGCTTTGAAAAAAAAACACCTTTATTCTCAAAAAGACTTAAATGTTTCCCTTTTTTTTAAACCAGTATATCTTTTAAAATGAATGTGTTTAAAATCTACATGCTGAAATGTTGTAACATAACATTACATTACATGTAATAACTTCTGTAAACAATTCTGACTAGTCTGTGATCGGGATGTGCTGACAGTGCAATACCAGGCAGTACTTTTACATTGTTCTTCCTGTACTTTGGTTTTTTAAATCAGTTTTACAGGTTTTTAACCCAGTTTTACAGGTTAATCACTGTTAATTAATAGAACTGAAACAGCTCTATTAATAATAGTTAGACTACATTTAAATATTCTGGAAGAAATGGGATAAACCACTGAAATATAGCCTTCATGTCTCCAGAAGCCTGTCTCCTCACTTTGGACTAAAAAGAAATTGCAAAACTAGCCATGGTTTAAAAAAGGGATTTGTGAAGAGCATTCCCAAGCTATTAAACTTAGCTCTCTGGTTTTGCCTAATGGAACATTAAAAGGACATTCTCTGAAGACTAAGTAGCCTATGAAAACTTCCCAGATCAATATTGGACTGCCAGCGATTGGAAATAACTTTCCATTGGCAATTGTAAAACAAGCTTAAAAGTAAAGTACCCATATTTAATTAGATTATTTCTAGTATAAGATTTCTACATAGGATATTATGAACTGTAAATTTTAAAGATTTTTTCCATATTTTTAGTTGTTGTTACATAGAAATAAAATTTATTTTCTGTTTTGACTTTGTATCCTGAGATTTTCTAAATTTACTCATGACTTAACAATCATTTATCTGCAGAAACTTTAATTTTCTATATATACAACCATACTGTCTGCAAATAGTTTTATCTCTTCCTTTCTTCACTTAAAAAAATTGATATATAATTCACATACCATAAAATTCACACTTTAAAGGATACCATTCAGTGATTTTTAGAATATTCAGAATGCTGTACAACCACTACCACTATCTAATTCCAGAAAAATTTCATTATCCCAGAAAGAAACCCTGTATCCATTAGCATTCACTCCCTATTGTCTGCTGCAACCAGCTCCTAGAAACCACTAATCAACTTTTTCCTGAAGCATTGCTTTTGCTAAAATTCATCTATTAAAGAATCACTGTATGGTTATTACGTGTTCTAGGTTCAAGGATTCAATATTAAACCAAAGTTCTTCCCTTTGAGGAGCAAAGAATAACAATTTAAAGCAATATCTTTATAATAAAAGAAATATGCATTCAGACACATTATCCAGATACATAATTGAATAGGATGCAAAAGATGCATAGATTTTTATAATAAAACTTGGGACTGAGGAATTTTCCTTGTTGTACTGGGTCACTTTGTTATGCCCCAGACCTCTCTGGTGATATGCTCTCAGTCTCCTGTGCTGCTGCAGCCAACAGGGGCACATCATAGGAAAAGGCTGAAAAAACTGCTATCATGTTCATCTATAATGAAGGTAGACATAGATGTAGATGTCGGTATAGGTATAGAAAATTATAGATGGAGTTAGTAAACCAAAGTCTTGTTTCTAGCCTAAGCATAAATACTGCCCAAGGCAATTTATTATAAATTAGGATACAATGGCTTCATCCATCCATTCAACAAATATTTACTGACCCTTTCCTTAATACACTATGAAAGACACAAAAATATGTAAGACATACAACAGTGACCACAAAAATTTTACTTCAGTCACTACAGTATATAAGCAAGTGTAAATACATTGGATGTTTCAAATAGATACGGAAAAGGCAAACTACTAGAAAAAAAGAAAATTCACTATGGAAATTTGTTCATTTTGTAAACAAAATGAAATATTTTATTAAAATGTTTATGTCAGCCTAGGGTTTACACTTTGATCTTCTAAGTCTTTGATACCTGAAAATAATGTCAGATATCAAAAAAAGAGTTGAATTAATCTATTATCCAATGTAAATACAAGAAACTATATTGACTTACTTTTCAGTGCCTCATTCACTTGTGCCTTGTGGTTAGCAGCATGATACCAAAAGATCTCAGCGCCATCTTCTGTTGTGATCTGGTTATTTCTCAGAAAATATTCTAGTATATTTTCACTCCAAGATCCTAAAACAACATTTATATTTTTAAAAGTGGATGATCTTTTGTGGAGTAAACATTTTTAGTATATTTTGGAGGAGAATAAGGTAATTAAACTGGCAATAATACAAAATTTTAAAAATTGAGAACAAGTATTATGACATGGCAATTGAGAACATGTGTATATGATATAGTAATAATTAGTAAACATATAGAATAGTCTGAAACTCAGAAGCATGAGGAATATGTAGGAAGAAAAAGAAATGTAGAAGCAGGTATTTTAAAGCAAGATTTTCATATGATATTCTCTCCAATACTGGCCCCATAAACAGGTAAAATGTATGTGAAGTCATATTAAAAGCTATATGAGGGATGACTGGGTGGTTTGGTCAGTTAAGCGTTTGACTCTTGATTTCAGCTCAGGTCATGATTTTAAGGTATATGATACTCAGCCCCCACATTAGGCTCTGTGGTGATAGCACAGAGCCTGCTTGGAATTCTCTGCCTCTCTCTCTGCTCCTCCCCTACTTGTGCATGCACACACACTGTCTCTCTTTCTCTCTCCCTCTCAAAATAACTATATAAACTTTTTCTTAAAGCTATACTAAAACCTTTTAAACTCTGTATATCTTAATTGTTTTCTTGGCCGGAGGCCCCATTCTATATTTATATTAATAATTTAGAATCATAAACTATACATTTAAGCATATTCACCTTCAGATTATGAATCTGGACAACATTTATGTCAGTGACTAAATTCCTGAGCTGATATTTATAGATTTGTTTATCATGTACAAATACACATAATTCCCATATCTATCAACTACTTTTTGGCCGTCCAGATTTTCTATTAAGCATTAAAATATATGAGTTAACCAAGACTATAGTACTTGAATCCAAATCTACTCCATACTGTGTCATATCCTAATATAACAATGAGAAAAACAGTTACCTACCTAATTCTTGTATATTAATTTAAACATTTTAATGCCTATCAATTGGCTGCAAATTCCTTATGCATGAGATTATATCATCTGTTAATTATGTCTCTTAACCTTGCCTAACAACAGTTAAGAACCTGAAAACAACCAGCAGAAACTTCCAATAAGGCACTGAGAAAAAGTAAATTTCGATTAGAGAATGGAGGGATGTATAAAGAGAACTTCTAACTAAAATGCACGCAACTTAGCAATCACTCTATATATGAGGCTATAGAATAAAGGTAAGAATTAGCTGTAGCATCCACTATGGCCCTAAACATGTGGCTCTATTTAGCATAGGCAACAGTCATACACTTTTCAGACTCAGAAGAAAATACACAGCAATTTAAAAAATATTTGAGTTAGGGGTGCCTGGGTGGCTCAGTCAGTTAAGTGTCCTACTCATGATTTCAGCTCACCACAAATTACTGTGGTGATGGTTACACAACTCTGATATATTAAAAACCACTGAATTGTATGCTTTAATAAGTGAATTGTATGGATTGGAAATTATATCTCAATAAAGATTTTTTAGAAGGAAGAATTTTTTAAAAAAAGAAAAATACGTCTACCTAGAAATTCCACTTTCATAAACTTATCCCATAGACAGATATACGTGGAAAGTGAAACATTTGGTACAAGGATATTTGCTATAACGCTGTTTGTAATAGCAAGAGTGAAAATAATCTAAAATATCCATCAACAGTGGATTCATTAAATAAATATGGTATATCCATGCAATGGAACATTATGCAGCCATTAAAAAGAATAAGGCAAATCTAGATGTACTTATATAATCCCAAAGATATGTTAAGTGGGGGAAAAACACAGTGAAGAACAGTATGTGGGAACTGTGGTAGGAAGAATTATGACCACCCCCCTGCAAAGATGTCCACATCCTAATCTCTGTGTCCTGTGAATATGTTATATTACAAAGGGAATTAAGATGACAAACGGAATTAAATTTGTTAATCAGCTGACTTTGAGGTGGGGAGATTAGCTTGGATTATCCAGATGGGCCCATTGAATCACAAGATCCTTATAAGTCAAAGAGGGAAGCAAGAGAGTCAGTGTCAGAGTGAAACATGTGAGAAAGACTGGACCAGCCATTGCTGGTTCTGAACATGGAGGAAGAAATCGTGAGCCAAGGAACTCAAGCAGTCTCTAGAGGATGGCAGGACAAGAACACTGATTCTCTCCTAGAGCCCCCAGAAGGAAAGCAGCCTTGCTGACACTTTGATTTTAGGTCACTGGGACTATTTCAGATTTTTGACCCACAGACTTGTAAGATAATAAATTTTTCTTGTTCTAGTCACTAAAAATTAATGTTCTAAAAAAAACTACTTTGTACATTTTTAAAAAGTGGAAGAAAACCAAAAAAGAGACATAATGCATATGGTGACATGTATACTGTGTTCTTAAAAGTCAAGATTGTAGTGTCAACCAAGAGAAGAGGCAGAAATGAAATAAAAGCATTTATTTGCAATCTGAGAATTGCAATTCAGGGAGCACAGGTTTGGGTAGCAACCCAAATCGTATCTCACTAGGAACCAAGGTCAGGAGTTTTTAAAGACAAAAAAGAATGTTTCTATATGTTCTTTACAAAAAAATTTGATTGCTGTTGGTGGCAAACAACAACAACAACTAGCTAAACATAATTGGTTGCTAAGGCTATCACTAAGAAAAAGTCAATTACCATAGTAAGTTGCATGTGTTCATGCAGAGTCCTTGGAATATTTGCAGTTTGGCCCAGTTCCAAAGTTCACGGTTCTACCTGAAGAGAATGTGCCTAAGGCCCACCCCCTTAATCGCCTTCTGGCTCATGTTAAAACTCCTTGACACAAGTGACTCCATCTTATTTTATCATTCACATTAGAAAATATATCAAAAAGTTTCTATTGGCATTTTGTGGATTTTCCCCCTGCTTCGATATATTTTATAAATGTTCTATAATGAGCATGTATTATGCTTACAATAAGGAAAAAACTAAAGCTTAAAAAATATGTCACCAAAGCTGTCTAATGTGACTACTTATGTTTATGTAAAAGATACTGCAACCTTCTGGAGCAGAACTGCCTGGTTTAAAACACCTCTAACTCTGGGGTCAAACAACAGGGACACACGAATCACCAGCTTGCAAAGGCTGGATTCAAAAAGCTAGAATAATGCTTGACCACACCCATTTGTATGCATTTCTCTTTCACACAATTCCAAGGAGAATCAGACTGACCAAAACTACTCTGCATTTGATGTACTGAAATTATGGATGATATAAATGTTACTTTCAACCAGCACCTCAAAACGCAGTATTCCTACCCCTTCACCACTCCTTTTCAACATCATACTAGAAGTACTAGCTAATGCACTAAGACAACAGAAAGAAATAAAAGTATACAGATTGGGGAAGAAAAAATAAAACAGTCTTTGTTCACAAATGACATGCCTGTATATGCAAAAAAATCTGAAAGAATCAATACAAAAACTCCCAGAATTAATAAGTTATTACTGCAAGGTTGAAAGATACAAGGTTAATATATAAAAGTCAATTTCTTTCCTACTTATCAGCATAAAAACAAGTGGAATTTCAAATGAAAAACACATCACCATTCACATTAGCACCCAAAAACCCCAAAATACTTAGGTACAAATCTAACAAAATATGTGCAAGGTGTATAAAAGAAAAACTACAAAACTCTGATAAATGAAATCAAAGAACTACTTAGATATATTCCACGCGCATGGATAGAAAAACCATCTTGACTCAATATAGTCAAGATGTCAGTTCTTCCAACTTGATCTACAGATTCAAGCAATCCCAATCAAAATCCCACAAAGTTATTTTATAAATATTGACAAACTGATTCTAAAATTTATATGGAGGGCATAAAAACAAGGCTAGCCAACACAACCTAAAAAAGAAGAAAAAGGGGTGACACTACCCAACATCAAGACTTACTATAAAGCTGCAGTAATCAAGACAGGGTGGTACGGGTGAAAAAACAGACAAAGAGATCAGTGAAATGGATCAGAGAGCCCTAAAGTAAACACCCATAGAGTCAACTGATCTTTAACAAAGGAACAAAGGCAATACAATGCAGTAAAGATAATCTTTTCAACAATGATGCTGGAACAACTGACAATCCACATGGAAAACCATGAATCTGGAAACAGACCTTGTATCCTTCACAAAAATTAAATACAGAACTATAAAACTCTTAGAAGAAAATATAGAAGGAAATCTAGATCACCTTAGGTATAGCAATGACTTTATAGATACAACACCAAAGGTACCATCCATAAAAGAAATAATGAGTAAACTGGGTTTTAAGATGAAAAAACTTCTTGGGCACCTGAGTGGCTCAGTTGATTAAATGTCTGACTCTTGATTTTGGCTCAGGTCATGATCTCATGGTTCTTGAGATCAGACTCCACACTGGGCTTGCTTGGCACTGACCTCTTGCCTGCTTGGGATTCTCTCTCTCCCTTTCTCTGCCCTTCTCCACTCATGCTGTCTCTCAAAATAAATAAACATTGGGAAAAAAAAAGAAGAAAAGAAAAGAAACACAAAACAACAATAAGGTACAACTACATAACCTATTAGAATGGCCAAAATGTGGAACACTGACAACACCAAATACTGGTGAGAATGTGGAGCAACAGGTACTCTCATTCACTATTGGTGAGACTGCAAAAATGGTAGAGCCACTTTAAAAGATAGTTTATTACAAAACTAAACATACTCTTACCATACTATCCAGCAGTTGTGCTCCTTGACTTCTACCCATGGAAGTTAAAAATTTAAGTCCATACAAATACCTGCACATGGATGTTTACAACGGGTTTAATCATAACTGCCAAAAATTGTAATCAACCAAGATGTCTTTCACGGAGTTAAAAAGCTCTGATACATGCAGACACCTGACTAGGAATATTATTCAGTGCTAAAAAGAAATGAGCTCTTGGGCACCTGGGTGGCTCAGTCGGTTAAGCCTCCGACTTCGGCTCAGGTCATGATCTCACAGTTCGTGGGTTCGAGTCCCGTGTCGGCCTCTGTGCTGGACAGCTAGCTCAGAGCCTGGGGCCTGCTTCAGATTCTTTATCTTCCTTTCTCTCTGACCCTCCCCTGCACACGCTGCCTCTCTCTCTTTCTCTCTCTCTCTCAGAAATAAGTAACATAAAAACTTTTTTTAAAAAATGAGCTCCTAAGTCATGAAGAACTTCAAATGCATACTCTTAAGTGTATTGACTTATTTAGTCAATCTATCATCGACGACCTACTGTATGATTTCAAAGGCTACAGACTGTATGATTCCAACTATATGACATTCTGGAAAAGACAAAACTATGGAGATAATAAAAAGATCAGTGGTTGTTGAAGGTGGGTATGAATAAGTGGGCTCAGAGGATTTGGAGGGAACTATTTTGTATGATAACACAATGAGTGATACAAAGCATTATACATTTGTCTACACCCCAAGAATGTACACCGCTAACAATGAACCCAAAGGTAAACTATGGACTTTGGTTAATTATGAGGTATCAATGTTGGCTCACAAAAACAGGAAATGATGATAATTGGGAAGCTATGCAGTGTCCCAATAGGGAGTATGTGGAGAATCTCTGTCTCTTCCAGCTCAGTTTTCCTATGAACCCAAAATTGCCCTAAGCATTCCTTTTTTAAATTTTTAAAAAATGTTTTATTTATTTTTGAGAGATAAAGAGAGTGTGAGCAGAGGAGGGTCAGAAAAAGAGGAAGACAGAATCCAAAGACAGGCTCCAGGCTCTGAGCTGTCAGCAGAGTCCGAC
This sequence comes from Crocuta crocuta, assembly GCF_008692635.1. Lineage (NCBI taxonomy): Eukaryota > Metazoa > Chordata > Mammalia > Carnivora > Hyaenidae > Crocuta > Crocuta crocuta. Next base: position 2,800,130 of record NW_027529433.1, read on the forward strand.
GCGGGGCTCGAACCCACGAACGTGAGATCATGACCTGAGCCACCCAGGCGCCCCAGCATCCCCCCCCCTTTTTTTAAGGGTACAATATTCTAGCTATTCATGGCCGTCACGTCGGCTTTTGTCTTAAGGCCCATGGGAGGAACCAAAGTTCTAGGCCAGTCGGTTGTGGGCGCACTGAGAAAGTGGACCCCCATCAAGAAAAGGGAGTGGTGCTGTCAGAGGAGCCTCAAAGCGCTCCAACTACAGGCGCGAGGCCAAAGTGCAGGACTGTGAGCCAATCGTGTGGAGCCTTCAGGGACCCACAAAGGCCGGATCCGCGCTTACCAGGGCCCCCAGCGGTCGCCGTCATGGCAACGACCGACCGCAGTCCGCGGAGGCGCTGAGCCGTGGGCAACCGCCGCTGACCGTCTCAGGTGGCGTGGAAACCGGACTCAACAAATAACACACTGTACACAGAAGAGCAGTCTCCTGCGTCCCACTGAGCGCCGGAGCCGAGGTTCCCAAGCGCTGGCGGAAGGGGCCCGGGAAGCAGTGCGCACGCGCAGAGACTGAGGTTCGAGTTTCGCGAGCGCGCAGTCTCAGCGCTGGTGTTCGCTGTCCAAGTGTCGCGCGAATTGCTCTTTTGAAAGGTAGTGGGAAAACGGGCGCTTCTGCTGAAGAACTTTACGTCCGGGAAGGCAGAGGTTGAGACGCCGTGATTGAAAGAAGCCGACTGGTGTGGGGTACGATTTTCCAAAGTTGGATATATTTTCTTTTTTATTTTAGTGCCGTCCTAAAGTGACGTGAAATCATTTCTCCATAATGAGTGTTTCTTCACAAGTATTTTGAAGTGATAACTTGCAAGTTTTCTGTCTCCCGCTTCCTCTCTACCAGTGTTCACTCTGGAAACACTCCGAGCGCTGTATTCCCTTTACCCACTGCCTTCCTTGCCCTCAACTTCTTACTTTCCGCAGCCTTGCTGAAGGTAGAAAAACATGGGGCAGAGGCAAACTGATCTCCGCAGCATAGCACTGCCATTTTCTGGTCCTGTGACTGGGACACAGCTCAGTCAGTTGTGAAATTAAGATAACACATCACCTGACACATAACACGATTTTAATTATCTTTTAGTCTTTTCACGCTTGGGTTGTAATTATTTCAGTTTGTCCTCAGGCTTTCACTATTTTCTGGATGTTCTCTAGCTGAATCAAAAAGATTTCTAGAGTTTCAGAAAACACTAAATTTCAATAATTTCAGTGGTCTTTAAAAAAAAAGATCTTTGAGATATATAATGGGTTGACTTGTATTTGATTGGCATTTCCCTCATAATAAAAAAAATGTTATACGTTTAAAGTGTTCAAGTCAGAGTATTCATAGAATTTTGCAACCACACCACAGTCACCTTAAGAACAGCAGCCACTTTCCATTTCCTCCCCAACCCTTTGCACCATAAATCTTATTTTTGTCTCTGGATTTGCTTATGCTGGCCACTTCACATACATGGAATCCTGCAATGTTACATCTTTTGTGACTGGCTTCTTTCATTTAGCGTATGTTTGTAAGCTTGGTCTGTATTGTAAGGTGCATCAGTACTTTATTCTTCATGGCCGAGAGAAATTCCACTGTTTGTATACACCACATTTGTCTATTCATCAGTTAACAGACATTTGTGGTCTTTCTGCTTTCTGGCTACTTAATGACTAATGCTGCTATAAGCATTCATGTATAGATTCTGTGTGGAAGTATGTGGGGTGATGGGCATGGAGGAGGGCACTTGTGGGGATGAGCACTGGGTGTTTTTTGGAAACCAATTTGACAATAAACTATTTTTTAAAAACAACAAAAAAGGAAGTATGTGGAAGTATTTCTCTTTGAGTAGACTTACTGGTTCCTACGGTAACTGTTTAACTTTTTGAGGAACTGCCAGTTTTCAAAGCAGAGACTCCATTTTGCATTCCCTCCAGCTATGTATGAGGGTTCCAATTTGTCTACATTCTCAACGATACTTGTTATCTGTTGATTTTTTAATTGTAGCCATCCAAGTGGAAAATGAAGTACTATCTCATTCTAGTCTTGACTTGGATTTCCCTGGTGATTAATAATGTTGACCATATTTTCAAATGCTTATTGACTATATATTTTCTTTGGAGAAATGTTTATTCAAATCATTTGCTCATTTTAATGGGTTTGTTTGTGGGGGGGGTTGTTGAATTATAAAAGTTTCTTATAAAGTCTGACTACAGTCCCTTGACATATGTGATTTGCAAATATATTCTCCCATTGTGTAGGTGCTTTTTTCACTTTTCTTGATGGTATCAGTTGCAGTTTAAAAAGTTTTTATGGCCTATTGGTAAAATAGGCCATAAATGATGATGTCTGAGATTGGGTTGAAGACACTCCAGCAAAGAAATAAAGGGATAGATGAAGCAAAAGTGGAAAATCTTGAATATTGTTGAATCTGAGGTTTGTTATAGGATCGGTACATGAAGCATCATCATACTATTTTCTCTGCCTCTGAATTTTTATAACAAATATGTATCTAATTGCTTTTTTTGGCACAAAGGAAAGATTTCATGTTAAGGGTATATGGTGCATTGAGGAAAGGATAGCAGATATATAGAACCTTATGAGATTAGAAAGTAACAAACGGGCATTGATCTGAGAGTTTAGAGATGCTTTTGATGATATAAATAAACAGGAGTAAATAGTGTATTGTTAGTTCTGAGTAATCCAGTCTGGGTAGAAGTGGTGACACTGTACATATTTGAGAAGCAGAATAAGATGATGTCATCATGGAAGCATGACCTTTGATTCAGTATACATAACTCATGCTTGGGTAAGAGTGTAGCTGGCCTTAGAACTTAGTTAAATGATGTTTAAGGTTCATTTTTTTTTTAATTTTTTAATTTTTTTTTATTTATTTCTAGGAGAGAGAGAGAGAGAGACAGCGTGAGCAGGGGAGGGTCAGAGAGAGAGGGAGTCACAGACTGAAACAGGCTCCAGGCTCTGAGCTGGCAGTCAGCACAGAGCCCGACGCGGGGCTCGAACCCACGAACCGCGAGATCATGACATAAGCGAAAGTCGGACGCTTAACCGACTAAGCCACCCAGACGCCCCTTAAGGTTCATTTTTAATCCCATGAATACGTTTTCATGAACTGTTTAACACTGTAAGTAAACATAGCAAATTGGATGAAGTGGCAATAATGCCTGTCAAATGTGTTAAATTAAAAAAAAAAATTGTTAAGCTGCTAAAGAGAACCAAGGTATTAAATAAATACTCGATTCTTAAAAACCCTTTGATTAATTTAAGCCCTGAATTACAATGATTTACATTATTTTTTTGTTTTTGTTTTTTTTATTTTGAGAGAGAGAGAGTAAGCAGGCGAGGTACAGAGAGAAAGAGAAAGAGTGACAGAGACAGAGATTGTCACAGAGGAATATTAAAGATTCTCATGATCACCCTGGCTGTGGTCCCCAGAAGTTTTTCTGACGGTGAGAAGGGCTTCTTTTATAAGACAGATACTTCAATAACTTACAGATTTTTACCTTTTTACCCAAGCTCATCCTCCTGGCAACATTTATGATTTTGAGTCTGAAGGCTGCCAAAGTGTTGTTGCTTTTAAAGAAAATAACTTTTGATGGGGTATTTGAACATCCTGAGATTTTTTTTTTTTTTAAGTGTGAGGGAAGGCAGCAATTGTGGCTTAGGGTAGTATCTTATTTTTGGTAAGATTTTAATTTTAGTTTGTTTTCCAGATTTCTCTTAGAAGTTAGGGTTTTGGTTTGGTTTTTTGTTTTTTTTTTGTAAAAAACATATGGTGTTTATGTGTGTTTTTTCCTTGGGGAGGGGTCTAGTTTCTTCATGACATAAAACAATTTTAAAAATACTGTATCCTTATAGAGATTATGAATAAGAATCTACCAATTTTTACTATTATAGACAAGGTTAAGGTCAATGTAGTACAGTACTTTCAAGACAAAATAATCCTTTTTAAGTTTTACACAGTTGCCACCATTTAATAATAGATGAACAGTGAGCATATTAGGGATAATAAAGCTGAAACTTTTAGAAAGGCTGATTCATAATGATAGAACATATCCAGGAGTATTTTAACTGTGACTCTTGGTCTTTAAGTCAACTATTATGAGAATAAACTTTGAGTACTTCTACCTTTCAGTTCTCAAATTGCAAAGGATGGGAACTAAGCTTTTAAAATCACTTATAATTCAGAGTTATTTCCTTTTATTCCCAGTGGATTTGGAAATGCAAAAGCTTGGCTGTCTCTCCCTACAACTGACATAGTGAGAGCTTATGAAACCACACTTATTTTGAGAGAATGTGTTCAGTTACTTTGTCCCCATATTTTGATATTTTTAGAGAGAGTGCTAATGCAAAAATGAGTGGGAGATGGGCAGAGAGAGAATCCCAATCAGGCTCCATATTGTTAGCACAGAGCCCAGTGTGGGGCTCCAACTCACAAACCATATGATCATGACCGGAGTCGAAATCAAGAGTCAAAAGTAAACATTAAATTTTTTTTAAAAAAATATTTGTTGTGTCCTATTCTCCTGTCCCCTGCAGCTAATTAAGCAGGTTATGATTTCTCACTACCTGCTGTATATGTCTGTTTCTTTTCATCTTTCCAAATTTTTCTTTCCAGGCTGCACTCTGGAGAATTTCTCCTGATTTCTATCCTTATTTATAAATTTTCCCCAGTGGCTGTATTCTATCCTACCATTAAACCTACTTAGAGCTTTAGAGTTTTTATATATTCTTGCAACATGTGTATTCAGTGTTTTCCCAAATTAGCTCCATCCTTTTTATAGTGTTCCATTCCCTACAGGTACCTCACATCTATTGTTTAAACACAGAAAACAAAACTCTAATACCTATCTAAAAGGGTTTTTCATTATTTCTACTAGTTCTTGGCTCTCTAGGCATTTCCTTACATGACTACCTATTTATATGTTAACTGTGTGTTAGTAAATGTTATATTTTAAAAGTAATTTGAGGCATGCAATGAAGTTACTTTTCTATGGAGAGGATTTACATTTTTATTCCTCCTGGAGTCTGGAACACCTTAAAGCAAGTTAAATGCTTAAGATTTTGGACGATGTAGGGGCGCCCGGGTGGCTTAGTCGATTGAGTGTCCGACTTTCGCTCAGGTCATGATCTCGCGGTTCTTGGGTTCGAGCCCCGCGTCGGGCTCTGTGCTGACTGCCAGCTCGGAGCCTGGAGCCTGTTTCAGAGTCTGTATCTGCCTCTCTCTGACCCTCCCCTGCTCATGCTGTCTCTCTCTCTCCTAGAAATAAATAAAACATTAAAAAAAAAAAAAGATTTTGGATGATGTAGGCAATTCTTAATTTGACTACAGTTTTATAACACTTTATGTACTTCTGGTTCATCCTCATCCAAAAGCTAAAACCCTTTGGGGTTGGAGGGGTGTGTCTCATCCTTGTGGGGAAGTTCCCATTAGGTTCATGATTCTGATTAGATTCACAACCTTGTCTGGGTCTTGAGCTTTAATGTCTAGCCCCTTCATCCCATAAGGTTGTCTCAATAGGACCCCATGCCCACGTCTCTTCTTCTCTTTCCTTTTGAACATTGCTTTCTTAGTATCTTAATGCTTTCAGACTTTTGTATTTTAATCACCTTAAGTTTTCAGCAGAAGCATGGATCTAAGTATCCCAGCATGCAATTCCCAGAAACAGGAAGTTTCTCACAACTGCATCTTTGTTCCTATATGCCAAACCCTGCTCTATTGGTATTCTCTGCACATAGCACATCCTACTTGTGGCATGTAATCCATAAATGTTACTAGGAAATATGCTTTATTCTATCAGCAGTTAATCACTTTTAGCAATTTTTATGCATACCTGCTCAAAAATAGAAGTATATTAGTTATCCAATAGTATTTGCTGCATATAACAAATCACCAGAAAATTTAGCACCAGAAAAATTTATTATCTTAGAGTTTCTGAGATTCAGAAATCTGAGAATGGTTTAGTTTGGTAGTTCTCATGAGGTTGCAACTTTTTGGCTGTGGCTGCAACTTGAAGGCTTGACTGGGGTTTCCACTCATGTGACAGTTGGCTTCAGTTCCTTGCCAACTGGGCCTCCCCATGGAGTTGTGCATGCCTGGCACCTGGCTTCCCCAAGAGTGAGTGATTTAACAGAGAGACAGGGAGGGAGGGACAGAGCCAAGCATTAAAAATAGGAAGAAAGGGATGAAAGGAACACTGGTAGTGGGAAGAAACATACCAAAGATGAAAGCGATAGTTTTTTACAACATAGTCTTAGAAATAACATACCAACCGTTCTGCCATACTCTACTGGTCACAAAGACCAACAATGTTATGTGGGAGGGATTACACAAGAGTATGAATATCAGGAGGTAGGGATCATTGGGGGTTATCTTGGAGGCTGGGAAGCACTGTATTTTACCAAAAGAAAACTTTATTATATTCACAGGTTCATAATAAAACTCTTGAGTTAGACCCACTAATTCATTTGGGTAAACCATGAAAATATGGTTATAATTTTATCAGTGCAGATGACAAAATATTTCCTAAAAGGTGTTAAACATTAAATTGTTCCAAGCTAAATCCAAAAAAAAAATAAAAGATTTAAAACTATGAAAATCCGATATGAAAAGAAAATGTCAATTATATGGTAAAAGGTAATTTAGATGGCAAGGCTAGGTGTCTTAGGAAAAAAATAAAGGTCTGAAATATAGCTCAAATAAAAAATAACCTTGCAAGTGTTTTAGTAATAAAAAATGTTATGAGAAAAATTACATATGGCCATAATTCCAGTAACAGAATTTTTGTCTTTCTGCAATTAAGCTTTTATCAATTGTGGTTTGAGAGGGAACAAAACCTTTAAAATTCTAAATATGAACCTCATAACTCAAAGTAATTGAGGAAGTGAATGTGTTCTTCAGTATAAACACCATGCTACATTTTTTAATAAAAAATGAGAAGAAGAAAAAAAATACATGTATCTATTTGTATTTGCTGCTACTACACCTAAACTGTGGGAAGATACATAAGAAACTAATAAAAATGAATACTTGTTGAGAATGGAAGGTAGGAAGAACAAGGTAGACACATACAAGGTGGAAGGTAAAATTTACAGTGATAGGTTTCTTTTTTATGTTTATTTACAAAGAGAGAGTGAGCACATGAGCAAGGGGGGAGGGGCAGAGAGAGAGGGAGACACAGGATCCAAAGCAGGCTCCAGGCTCTGAACTGTCAGCACTGATTCCAACACAGGGCTTGAACTCATGAACTGCAAGATCATGACCTAAGTTGAAGTCAGATGCTTAACTGACTGAGCCACCCAGGTACCCCTACAGTGTGATAAGTTTTTTATATTATTCTGGTTTTTAAATCATGTATGTGTCTGTGTAAATATATATGTATGTAATATATAAATTATATGAGAAATATTTAATTTTTTAATGTTTATTTATTCAGTTTGGGGGGGAATAAATGAGGGAGGGATGGTGAAGGGGGGAGAGAGAGAATCCCAAGCAGGCTCTGTACTGTCAGCACAGAGCCTGACACAAGGCTTGAACTCATGAACTGTAAGACCATGACCTGAGCCAAAATCAAGTCAGACACTCAACCGACTGAGCCAACCTGGCACTCTTGAAACATTTTTTTTTAAATCACAAAGAAAAAAATTAAAACCTAAGATGGGTTTCTAGGTTTCTTGTTTATTTTAGGATATTTTCTTTTAAAAAACGAGTCAAGTTATCAAAGTTATGCTTGCTACTAAAAAAAGAAAAGTTCTGTTCTTATAAAACAATATTTAAATGTAGGCTGTTATAAATTTAGGCAGTTGAGACACCATAGGCTACTGCTTTTATGGTTAAATCATAAGGTGAGATATTCATACAAGAGAAGGTTTAGTCTTTCTATGTATTACCTACTTTTCAGATTTTTATCTCTTACTTAGCCAAGTTTAATGCCCACTATCTAACAAGTTCTCAGGTAACCTTCTCCTTATTGGTATAGCCATCCTCCTGGGTTGTTTTCCAACCATGTAGTCAAGATTCATGTCTCTATTATAGCTATTACTTTTACTTTATTAATTATCTTCTTCACATATTCAGCTCCATTAGGGACAGAACTATTTTATTCATCTGTCAACCAGTGAAGCCTAATAAAGTGCTCTGCGTATAGTAAGTATATAGAATAGACACAGAGAGTTTGCTTGGTGGCTGCATAGAACAAGTGAGCTAGATTTTACTTCATATTTCAAAATTCAGAGGAAGAAAGCAGTACTAAAAGGCCTAAGACCAAAAACAGATCGGTGCAGACTGAATACAAAGCAACATTCTATTTTTTCACCTTTAAAAAAATTAAAATTTCAAAGTAAGTACCAATGTGAAGAACATGACCAAGCAAGTAACAATGGCATTCAGGAACATATTGTACAGCTACAAAGAACACTTTAAAATGTGCCTCCAAAGGCACATTACTCCAATTTTTATTAAATGTAGAGACTTTATGAAAACAATGCCAAAGCCATCCTATATCATGGGAAGCACCCTGCACCATTTGGTTATTTTAAAGTAATTTCAGTATTCATAGACTGTGCAACTAGTCAGACTGCAAAAGAAACACACACTATACAGAGAAAGCTGAGTTTGATATGCAATTCTTTTTATCTTATACCATTTCAATAAATTTCACAGGTTACTTTGTGTTGCCTTTTTATTTAATAACTGCAACATTTTACATTGCTTATCAAGTAGCTACTTCCAGGAGGCTGATAATCTCCTTCATAGGGTGTCTTTGGCTAGTATTACAGATGTGATTCAGTACGAACCATATGACCAGTGGAGTAAAATTCTCAGTCTCTCCTAGCCTGAGACTCAGATCCTGAGTTATAACCCTGACTTGGTCTTCAAGTTGAGATGCTTCATAAGTATTTTCTTACATCAGGGTTATTTAGTGTAGTTTCTTTTTTGTGAAATATACAATGAGTGTTTTTGATACAAAAACATATATACCACATAAGAGTAAAAAAACATCAAAATAATGATTATATTTTATATAATATAAATGATAGGACTAACTGAAATATACCCTTTACTTTTTTTTTTAACACAAAGTACTTTTTACAACTTTACTGTTTGAAGAGGAAAGTTCTGTAACAGTTTCAAATACATAGAATTAATTTAGGTTATTATCCTGTTATAAAAAATAACTACCATATAAAGAATATAAAATATGCCAAAGTAATTAGTTCATTAAAATGTATATTTAATACATTGGTGTCAATGAAAATATGCAGACTTGCCAAGAAAAATTCTAAGGTTTAAAGGAGAAGTTTAAAAAACCTGTTTCAGGCTTCATTTATTGCTACATAATGACTACTTCAAGGGTCATATGGCCTGTTGTCAATCACTCTTAGAAGTGGTAAATACAGTGGAGTATATTTTGGAAGGATAGGAGAAAAAATAATGCACTGCAATACAAAAATATTACCTATTTATAAATTATTAAAGACTTATAAAACACATACTGAATCACATGTTCTTGCTATAAAAACAATGTATTTAAATATAGAAGCACAAAATTCTGAAGCACCCACAATTATTTTAAGAACACCCATTTAATCAAGAAGAAAACCATATATATATGTGTGTGTGTGTGTGTGTGTATATATATATATATATAAGTTGAGAAGAAAAAAGGCAAAATTCTGATTTTAATCCAAATAATGAGAGTTTATCTAATCAGGGAGGTAGGTCTCCACTCCAATTATACAAATAAGTTATCTGCCTTATTCAAAGAATTATAAGACTAAGATCTGGAAACTGTGCCATTGAAATTCATTTTTAACAGACTTTAGAAGCCAGCAATGTAACTGGCATATGTAACAGCTATTTCCCTCATAAGGTTACATCTGAAAAGAGCCTACATTAAAATCATTCTTGGCATAAAGAGGTATACATAAGTGCAGATACTTTGGCTTTGCAATTAAATAACAGAGTAAATGCTACAAATTTATTAAAGACAGAAGAAATCCTTGTCTTTATAGAACTTGTATTAAGTCAAAGCTTCAAAAACTGTGGGTCTCTTAAATTTTTAGAGATTTAAATATTGTGCTAATGATTTAAAAAGATCATTTCCTACCTAAAAAGCAAAACTTACGTGTTTCAAACAGCAAATCTTTACTTTTAGTGTCTCTGGCATTTCAGCTTTAGTGGATTTAGTTTTAACAAATTAGTTTGCAATATATAATGTGACTCACATCTTTCACTAAAAAAGATTTTCTATAATGAAAAATACTAATTCTATTTCTAATGGTAAACTAGTAGAGTTGGAGGTCCCACCATGGATTACAGGGATTAGAGCACTGTCAAGATCATTTAAATAATGCTGAGGAAGAAGTCGGCCATCAGATCCTGCCTGAAATTCAACCTGGAAAAAAGAAAAATCTTGATAAGTCAACCCTAGAAAGTAAGCAATCTTGTTTAACTCAGCAGATGAATATAAACTATTATAAAATATCACTCAGTTTAAGCATCAAGAAAATACTTGATAGATACTTCACAAAATGTTTCATATCTCCTATTTGTTTATCTGCTTGCTACAGTGTCTTTCCCACAGATATCATGAAAATTGTTAAAATACCACTACTTCAGACTTTAGGTTTCTTCTCAGTGCACACATAAACACACTAGAGAACTAAGGTTTTAAATAATTATCAACATGACAAATAAAAACCTATGGTATTAAAAAATCTACTTAAAAGTATTTTAAATTTGTTGTTGCAAAAATATTTAATATTTGAATTTAATGTTGCTGGCAAACATTACATTTTAATATATTTGACTAAAAAATTAACAGGGCTACTGAAATAATTACCAGATGCTTACTTGAAAAAGGAACTTTTAACAGTGAAATCAAAATAGAAGTTCTTCTTTCCAAAAGAACTATAACACATCCTGACTGAAGAAAAGCAAGCCCTCAGTATATGAACTCATTCATGTTTAGATTAACCATTCTAATGAAGAACTTGTTTTGAAATAGATTATATTGGATGTTGGAAACAAATGCACATTAAAATAATACTGGAGTATCATTTTTTACCTATCAAATTGCTAAAATTCAAAAGTTTGATTATATACTGCTTTGATAAAGATTTGGGGGAAAGAACTCTCTCACACAAATTGTGGTATGAACCTATATTTGAGACAATATGGTAATATCTATTAAGTACAAACTTACACCTGACAATTCTACTTCCAAAAATGTTTGTTATATACTCACACTTAGGCAGAAGAAAATATTGTGGATAACCCAACTGTCAATCAGTACATAAAACCTAGTTAAATAAATTATGGTACATTTATATAAGCAATGACTACTATGCAACTGTTAAAAAGAATGTATCGTAATATGAAATATCTCTAAAACATAAGATCTTAAAGAAGGTTAAAAAATAAAAGGGTATGTATGGAATAAAAATGATTTATATGCTTATTTGCTTGTACATGCAAAAATCATAAAGACTACATAGAAATGGATAACACTGAGTATGTGACCAGGAATGGAGGATGAAGAGGAATATGGAGAGAGGCTACAGGGTCGGGAGTCAAGAGTGGGAAGGAGAGTTCTCCAGGGCTATTATCTTATACAACTCTACTGGGAACCATTTACATTATAGCCTGGAGTTAATATCTCTAGGGGCTACCCATTACATAGACTACAAAACGAATATTGTTCTCTAGAAATGCTTGAATACACACACTTGTGAGACAACAGAATATATATATCGTTCTCTGCCCCTGGCCTATGGTATAGAGCTCCTGACACCCTAGTAATTTTTTTTTTTTTAATCTTTTTTAAAATTTATTTTGCGAGGTGGAGAGCAACCTGAGGAGGAGCAGAGAGAGAATCCCAAGCAGGCTCTGTGTTGTCAGTGCTGAGCCCAAGGCAGAACTTGATCCCACTGTGAGATCATGTCCTGAGCCAAGATCAAGAGTCGGACACTTAACGGACTGAGCCACGCAGGCACCTTACCTTTGTAATTTCTTAAGTGATAAGAACATTGTAGCTCTTGTTCTTGTATTTGTATTTCATGCTGTCCACAACACAGGGCTCCTAAAACCCTTAAATGTTCCTAAGTGATAAGAGCACTAGGAGTATCTTTTACTCCCATGAAGGACTCTGGGTGCGTTCCTGAATGGGGACTGGTCACCAGAAAGAAGACCAAGCCATAATTAGAAGCTGTGATTTTTCAGTTCTACCCTTAATCTTCCAGAGGGGCTAAAAATGGTATTAATATCTGATCATGCCAACATGAGAAAGCCTCCATAAAGTCCCCATAGTGGGGGATTTAGAGAACTTTAAGGCTAGCTAGTACAGCCACACTAGGAGGGTGACATACCCCAACTCCACTGAGACAGACGTGCCTATGCTTGAGAACCTCCCAGACCTCACCCTATGCATATGCCTTCATCTGTGTATATCCTTTAATAAATTGGTAAACATTAAGTGTTTCCCTGAATTTTGTGTAAATTAATTAAAACATTAATTAATTAAGGAAATTAATTAAAACTAAGGAGGCTGTTAGAATTTTTTTAAAAAAATTTTTAAAAATTTTTTTAAAAAATTTTTTATGTTTGTTTTTGAAAGAGAGAGAGACAAAGCACAAGTGGGGGAGGGGCAGAGAGAGACGGAGACACAGAATCCAAAGCAGGCTCCAGGCTCTGACCTATGAGCACAGAGCCCAATGAGTGGCTTGAACTCATGAACCATGAGATCATGACCTGACCTGAAGTCGGATGCTTAATTGAATGAGCCACCCAGGCGCCCCTAGAATTTCTGATCTATAGCTGGTTGGTCAGAAGTAGAGCCAATAACCTGGACTTATAATCAGCCTATAAAGGGGGGTGGGGGAACAATCTTGTAGGAATGAACCCTTAACCTTTGGGATCTGATGCTCTCTCTGGGTATATCACGTCAAAACTGAGTTGAATTTATGGATATCCTGCTGGAGTCCTAGAACTGGTTGGGGGGGAAATCCTCTACATATTGGTGACCAGAAGTGTCAGAAATGAAGAATTTTGTGTGAGTAGTAAAGGAGACTCACAGGAAGGAAAGACACATTAGGGTAAAACCATAGAACAGAAAAGACTAAGGTTTTCCTTTTTTTTAACATTTTTAGACTTTTGTAATTTTATTTTTTTTTAATATTTTTATTTATTTCTAGGGTAGAGAGAGACAGCGTGAACAGGGGAGGGTCAGAGAGAGAGGGAGACACAGACTCTGAAACAGGCTCCAGGCTCTGAGCTGGCAGTCAGCACAGAGCCCGACGCGGGGCTCGAACCCACGAACCGCGAGATCATTACCTAAGCGAAAGTCGGACGCTTAACCGACTAAGCCACCCAGGCGCCCCATAGACTTTTGTAATTTTAAATCATGTGAATACAGAATAAAGTCAGAATTAAAAAAATTAAAAACCTACTTATTAAGTAGGACTGCTGTGGTGCAGAGGTCAGCAAACTGTGGCCCACCAATTATTCTGTAAACAAAGTTTCATTGGAACAAAGTGAACTCATTAGTTTATATATCGTCTATGGCTGCTTTTGCACTATAATGGCAGGACTGAATAGTTAGTTGTAAAAGATGTCAGCCCATAATGCCTAAAATATTTACTGTCTGGCCTTTTACATAAAAGTTTGCTGACCACCACTGTGAAGAATTAAAGGAGATAATGTATATGAAATGCGTAGTACTCACTGATGTTCAACAAATTTTAGTTCTCTTCGTTTGTCCCAAATAAAGGGTTAAAGAAAAACTTTTGATTATTTAATATAGGATACATTCACTTCAAAAATACATTACCAAAAAATGCCTTACCATATCAGTGTCAATGGAAACTCTGAGACCAATTTTATTCATCCCATTACTCTTTAGAGTTTTCAGGTGAGGACACAATGCAGCACTACAAGCCATGGCTATTTCTTTTGCAAATTGATAACGAGTAGCTGAAATAGATAAATCCTGGTCCTTTAGAAAGTAGAACACCTGAAATGTATTTAATTAGGAAACAAGCCATGATTAAGATTAAAAGTAGCTTGAAAAATACAACTGCTACTTTCAATTCAACTTTATTAATAAAATTCCAATGTTAGTGCCATGAAATTCACAAGTTAAAAGTGTTATCTATATATACATATAGTAAGTAATAAAAGCTTAAAACCAAAGACTATGGATTATAGACTTAGCTATTTTAACCTAAAATTAACCTGCAGCAACAAAAGCCCTGTTAATTCAGTTTAGAGAAGGGTACAAATGAGTCCACCCTCTATAAAATCACCTTCTTTTATGGATCTTAATGAAGTTAAAAATCATACAAAGAAATAATATTCTATAGTTTCTATGTCCTCTATAGTTTCTATCTTGTACATGCATAAAAGCACAAAGAATACCTAAGAAATGAGTAACAGTGATTGCCTGACCCAGGAGGTAGAGTGAGGGAGACTATGGACATAGACTAAGGGGTTGAGAGTCTATAATTTCATATCCTCTTAGTTTAAAAAAAGTTGGAACATGTAAAAATAATTTTCAGTTGTGAATGCTGACTATAAACTGATATTTATAAAATATTTTTTTGTCAAATAAGAGAAAAATGAAAATAATACAGTCAACATATTACTAAACAAAGATGGCAATGCTGCCAAAACTTAACTATGAGCTGGCAGGGAGAACCACCATACACAGCCTGAAATAATCTTATGGAAATCCAAATCTGGTATATAAAAGTCAGTCTGGGATGAAAATATGCATGTGTTTCAAGATGTTATATAAAAACTGTTAGTAAGCTGCAATGAGAAATCTCTCAAAGTTCAAAACAATAAAAACCATATCCAAACACAAAATATAAAGGGAAGGAATCTTCTTTCTCAGTTACCTCAGTACACTTTACAGTCTTCTCTTCAGTTTCAAAATCTGCTTCCAGTTTTATTTTTTCACTTGGAAATCCTTGTAATGATATTCCATCCACTGAACTAATAACACTAATAGAATAAAACATAATATAGTAGTAGTATTAGTACCAAAATGCTTTCTATGAAATGAATTATTACATTTGAATAAGGAGAAAATATGTGAAAACTATAAATTTATAGCAGTAAGATAACTCATTACAAATATTTAAATATTTACAAATAATTAAAACATTTACCAAGATTTCTTGATTGTGTAGCAAATTATATCTACTCTTTCACATGCCCAATTCAGACCTGAGGTTTAAAATGCCTTAGTCTCCTAACAGAAAAGCTGTCTCATGAATTTCAAAAACATTGTTTTGGAATCCTTCAGCATTAGCCCTCTTTTTCCTTCTTTACTCCAGACCCTTTAGCCAATCTCCAAAAAAAAAAAAAAAAGAAAATGGATAATTGAAAAGAAAGAGTAGCAGTGATATATTCTATAAGGCCTCTAATGTATGTATTATTAAATTCAGTTGTATTTACAGTGAATCAATATAAAACAGAATAAACATTCAAAGGTTATCCTTTGCTTACTTCACAAAAATAGGTACCAAACAACAGAAAAAGAGTTTTGCCTTTTTCAACCTTGGCATCAACATCACATTGCTACAAAGTGCACATTTTATCACTGTCCCTCTCCCAAAGCAACCACCCTTTAATAAGGTATAGCATCCTAGCCAAGGAAATAACACGACGCTACTTAAATACATGTTTGAAAAAAAAAGACTATATTCATTAGAGTATAGGCATTTAAATTAATGGTATAATTCTATATTTACTCATAAAATGTTTAATTTTGTTAGCAAATTTTTATCCTTCCACCTCCATCACATCAATTATATTTTAGTAACAAAAAATTCCTACCCTTTGTTTCCTTTCTCTTCAGAATCTACCCAGCAGATATCCACATATTCTCTGAGGTCTACAGCATCAGCTTTCCCACATGTAATTTTAAAGTCTTTCTGTTCTCGGAGAGCTAGTCGCAAGCCATCCATGGTTTCTGGTGTTATTTGTACCATTAAGCCATCTAAAAATGAGTTGTTTCACATTTCTTTTATTAAATATCAATTTATATATCTAATCCATAAAATTTGCTATCAAAATATGTTCTGCACGAGATACAAGTTTTATATTATCTCTTAAATAATTTTAATGATTTTCTAAGAAATAAAAATATTTCAAAGTTAAGGATTCTTTTTTAAACTTTTTTAATGTTTATTTCTTTATTTTGAGAGAGACAAAGAGAATGAGTATAAGTGGGGGAGGGGCAGAGAGGGAGAGATTCCCAAGCAGGCTCTGCACTGTCAGCATATTACCTTGATATGGGCTAAATCTCATGAACCAAGAGATCATAACCTGAGCCAAAGTTAAGAGTTGATGCTTAACCAACTGAGCCACCCAAACAGTCGCTCTTTTTTTAAACAAATAAACAATGGCAACAATTTTCATTACTATGATGAAATTACTGATGCCAAACTGGCCCGTCATAACAACTAGTCATAAAACTAGACAAAATATATGAGGTAATTAGTTTCAGGCAGTGAACAACAGGAAGTGCAATACTGTGATTCCTAGAGGAAACTCAACAGGTATGCCCACAATTGCTCAGGCTCTATGCTTCAAGACAATTTCTGCACGGTGACCCATTAAACCTACAATGGCCATACTGGGCTGAGAAGTCAGAATAAGTTTGGGGAAGCCTGGAATCTGGGGTCAAGACACTGAAGGGGGAGGCATCAGATGACTGTAAGGGATCTCTTTGAGTCCTTGGACAAGAAATGCAGACACGTTATTCAAGTGAGACTAGATGAAGCCTAACAGAGAAAAGCTATTAGGGTTGAAACAGAACAGAGATACTAGAAATCAAAAAATACTGGGAGATACTAACACTCTGGACCAAACAAAGTAGAGAGACCTTATTAACACCTGATTAACTTGCATTGTGGCAAAAAATAAAAAAATAAAAAAACAAAAACAAAAAGAAAAAAACAAAGCCCTTACAAAATCTGTAGGTAAAATAGATTTAGAGAAGAGTCCTGCAAGATTGTAAACACCCTGGAGTTCCACAAATCCATCTGTTAACAAAGTGAAAAATACAGACTACACAAGCTCAACATGACTTACCATGAAAATGCATGTTTAAACATAAATAAACCTTCTTCAGAAAAAGTTAATAGAATCTAAAGTCTCTAATGCATATTAACAATGACAAGTATATAATCAAAAATTAACAGAACTATAAAGAAATGTGAGCCTCCTGGGGCGCCTGGGTGGCTTAGTCGGTTAAACGTCCGACTTTCGCTTAGGTCATGATCTCGCGGTTTGTGGGTTCGAGCCCCGCGTCGGGCTCTGTGCTGACTGCCAGCTCAGAGCCTGGAGCCTGTTTCAGAGTCTGTGTCTCCCTCTCTCTCTGACCCTCCCCTGCTCATGCTGTCTGTCTCTCTCTCTCCTAGAAATAAATTAAAAAAAAAAAAAATGTGAGCCTCCTAACAACTGAAACCAACCATAAGATAGCCAACATGCTGGATTAAACACATGTACACCTTAAAACATCTATTCTAAAATATATTCAAAGACCTAAAGCAAAACATCCAAAGAATGAAAAGCAAATATGGGCTAAATGAATAAACAGATTTTAAAAAATACTAACAAAGAAACAGAGACTGAAAAATCCCAAAGGGAAATTCTAGAACTGCAAAGTGTAACCTGAAACTGAAACCTCAATGGATAAGCTTAATAGTAGATTGAAGATGGCCAAAAAAAAAAAAAAAAACAAACAAAAAACCACTCAGAGAACATGAAGAAAGGTCAGTAAAAATTATCCAGTCTAAAGAACCCAGAGAAAAATGATTAAAGAAAAATAAACAGAACATCAAGGACCCAAGTGATGATATAAAAGAGATATAAATATAAATATACATATGCATATATACAGATAAAAATATATAGAGAAAAAGATAGGGATGTTAAAAAAAAATAATGGTTAGAAATTCCCAAAATCTGATGACAAATCTTGACATATATCCAGGAAGCTCCATAAATGCCAAGCAGGAAAAATACAAAGAAAACCACATTAAGGCAAATCACAGCAAAACTAGTGAAAACCAAAGATAAAAAGTTTATCTTGAAAACATACTGGAGAAAAGGACACATTAAATACAGGGAAACAAATGAAAAAATTATGCTGACTTTTCGTTAGAAGCAATGGAGGCCAAAAGACAAGATGACATCTTTAAAGGAAATAAAAACTTTCAAAGAATTCTAAATCTAACAAAAATGAGAATGAAATAAATATAGCTTCGATCAACAAAAGCCAGCCAACTGGTATTACAAAAAATGATACTGACATCTAGTGTCTTCTCCAATATATAAAGAGCTTGAAGTTGTCACTCCCATTCTTACAAGAAGAAAAATACTGAACAAACTGTAAATGAACAACTCTTAGGTCAGAGGATTGAGGTCATAGGGCAAACTGCTGCCCTGAAAAATGGAGAAAAATAAAAAACTACCACAAAAAAAAACTAACAATAAAACATTAAAAAGCCTATAATCATTTCAATAGATGGAGAAAAAGCATTCAACAAAGTACGACATCCATTTATGATGAAAACTCCCTGTAAAGGAGGTCTAGAGGGAACATCCCTCAACATAATAAAGGCCTTATATGAAATAAAGGGCAATATCATATTTCATGATGAAAAACTGAGAGCATTAACCCTAAGGTCAGGAATAAGACAAGGATGTCCATTTTCCCTACTTTTATTCAACACAGTACTGGAAGTCCTAGCCACAGCAATTAAGCAACATGAAGAAATTAAAGGCATCCAAATTGGTAAGGTAGAAGTAAAATTCTCAATATATGCAAACATAATACTATATATAAAAAAATCTTAGGGACACCTGGGTGGCTCAGTCGGTTAAGTGCCCAACTTTGGCTTAGGTCATGATCTCATTTCTGAGTATGGGTCCAGTGTCGGGCTCTGTGCTGACCACTTGGAGCCTGGAGCATGCTTCAGATTCTGTGTCTCCCTCTCTCTCTGCCCCTCCACCACTTATGCTCTCTCCCTCTCTCAAAAATAAATAAATATTTTTAAAAAATTTTTTTAATCTTAAAGATTCCACCAAAAACATAACTAGAACTGATCAATAACTTCAGTAAAGTCACAGGATACAAAACCAATGTACAGAAATTGGTTGTGTTCCTATACACTAATAAACAGCAGAAATAAAATTAAGGGAACAATCCCATTTACAACCGCACCAAAAACAGGGGCACCTGGATCAGTTAAGCATCTGACTTCAGCTCAGGTCATGATCTCATGGCTTGTGAGTTCAAGCCCCATGTCAGGCTCTGTGCTGACAGCTCAGAGACTAGAGCCTGCTTTCGGATTCTGTGTCTCCCTCTCTCTTTGCACCTCTCCCGCTTACACTCTGTCTCTCTCTTCTCTCACACTAATAAATAAGCGTTAAATTTTTTTTAAATCACACCAAAAATAATAAAATATCTATGAATAAGTTTAACCAAAGAAGTGTAAGATCTGTACTCTCAAAACTATAAAACGCCAATGAAAGACATTAAAGATGACACAAAGAAATGGAAAGACATTCCATGCTCATGAAGTAGAAGAACAAATATTGTTTAAAGATCTATATTACCTAAAGCAATCTACAGATTTCATGTACTCCCTATCAAAATACCAATAGTATTTTTCACAGAACTAGAACTAGCAATTCTAAAATTTGTATGAAACCAGAAAGGACCCTGAGTAGCCAAAGCAATCTTGAAAAAGACAAACTGGAAGCATCACAATTCCAGACTTCAAATTATATTACAAAGTGGCAGTAATTAAAACAGCATGGTACTGGCATAAAAATATACACATAGAGGAGTG
Organism: Crocuta crocuta; assembly: GCF_008692635.1. Lineage (NCBI taxonomy): Eukaryota > Metazoa > Chordata > Mammalia > Carnivora > Hyaenidae > Crocuta > Crocuta crocuta. The sequence goes on from NW_027529433.1 coordinate 2,820,023, forward strand.
GAAGAGAAGAAAAAAAACAGAAATAAGCCCACAATTATACGGTCAATTAATCCTTGACAAAAGAGGGATGAATACAATGAAAAAGACAGTCTCTTCAATAAATGGTACTGGGGAAACTAGACAGCTACATGCAGAAGAATGAAACTCTGCCTGGGTAGCTCAGTCGGTTAAGCATCCAACTCCTGATTTTGGCTCAGGTCATGATCTACAGTCATGAGATTAATCCCCACTCTGGGCTCCATGCTGAGCATGGAGCCTGCTTTAATATTCTCTCCCTCCATCTCCCTCTATCCCTCCACTGCTCATGCAGGCACATGCTGTTTTTAATTAAAAAAAAAAAAAAAAGAATGAAACTTTCTTAACACCATACACAAAAGTAAACTCATAATGGATTAAAGGCCTAAATGTGAGACCTGAAACCATAAAAATCCTTGAAGAGAGCACAGACAGTAATTTCTCTGACATGAGTCACAGCAACATTTTTCTAGATATGTCTCCTGAGTCCAGAGAAATCAAAGTAAAAATAAACTATTAAAACTACATCAAAATAAAAAGCTTCTGCACAGCAAACAAAAAAAAGCAACATCCTGGATAGCTGAATGTATTTGCAAATGATATATCTGTTAAAGGGTTAATATCCAAAATATATAAAGAACATATACAGCTCAACACCCAAAAAACAAATATTCCAATTTAAAAATGGGCAGAAGACATGAATAGACATTTCTCCAAAGACATCCAGATGGCCAACAGACACATGAAAAGATGCTCAACATCACTCATCATCAGGCAAAATGCAAATCAAAACCACAAGGAGATATCACCTCATACCTGTCAGAATGGCTAAAATCCACAAGACAAGTAACAAGAGGTGCTGGCGAAGATGTGGAGAAAAAGGAATCCTTTTGCACCGTTGTTAGGAAGGCAAAGTGTTACAGCCACTGTGGAAGGTAGTAGGGTGGTTCCTTAAAAAATTAAAAATAGAACTACCCTATGAAATACAAATCAAAACCACAATGAGATACCACCTCACACCTGTCAGAATGGCTAACATTAACAATTCAGGCAAAAACAGATGTTGGCAAGGATGCGGAGAAAGAGGATCTCTTTTGCACTGCTGGTGGGAATGCAAACTAGTGCAGCCACTCTGTAAAACAGTACGGAGGTTCCTCAAAATATTAAAAATAGAACTACTTTATGACCCAGCAATTACACTACTAGGTATTTATCCAAGGGATACAGCATATCCCTTGGATACAGATATGCTGTATCTCTTGGATAAGTATTCGAAGGGGCACATGCACCCCAATGTTTATAGCAGCACTACCAACAATAGCCAAAGTATGGAAAGAGCCCAAATGTCCATCAATGGATGAATGGATAAAGAAGATGTATTACTCGGCAATCAAAAAGAATGAAATCTTGCCATTTGCAACTATGTGGATGGAGCTAGAGGGTATTATGCTAAGTGAAATTAGTCAGAGAAAGACAAATATCATGACTTCACTCATATGAGGACTTTAAGATACAAAACAGATGAACATAGGGGAAGGGAAGCAAAAATAATATAAAAACAGGGAGGGGGACAAAAACACAAGACTCTTAAATATGGAGAACAGAAGGTTGCTGGATGGGTTGTGGAAGGGGGGACAGGCTAAATGGGCAAGGGGCATTAAGGGATTTACTCCTGAAATCATTGTTGTACTATATGTTAACTAAGTTGGATGTAAATTAAAAAATAAATACATTAAGAAAAAAGAACTACCCTATGATCCAGTAATCTCAATAATGGGCATTTACCTAAAAAATAAAAAAACACTAATTCAAGGGATACATGCACCCCTTTGAGTATAGCAGCATTATGTACAATAGCCAAACTATGGAAGCAGCCCAAGTGTCCACTGATAAACAGATAAAAAAGATGTCACTCACTCACACACACACACACACACACACACACACACACAATGGAATATTACTCAGCCATAAAAAATGTAATCTTGCCCTGTGCAACAATGTGGATGGAGCTAGAAAGTATAATACTAAGCAAAATAACTCAGAGAAAGACAAATACCACAATTTCACTCATGTGGAGTTAAACAAAACAAAGGAGCAAAGAAAAAAAGAGAGATAAACCAAGAAACAGACTCATGTATCGAGAACAAACTGATGGTTACCAGAGAGGCGGTGGATGGGTAAAATAGGTAATAGAGATTCAACAGTATACTTAACATGATGAAACAAAACAAACAAAAAAACCCAAAACATTTAAAAAGCCTGATGATATGTGATAAGGAATAAGAAAAAATATAATTGGATACCTCACATCCATTATCAGAATGACAGAGATGGCACACAAAATTGAATCATAAAAGCGCACTTATTTTTAAAAGGTATTATTTGACAAATATGGATCTAGACAAGAGCATTTACATTCACTGCTTCAACTGGTAGACCTAGCCAATAAACAAGAAAAACTAAAAGCCAGAAGGACTGTAAAAAAAGAAGCAAAATAGCCATTATTAAAAAATGATATACTGAGCTACAAAGAAAACTCTAAAAAGGCCCATAGGTAAATTACTGTAAACAATACAAGTTCGGCAGTGTGTAGCTGGTTATAAGATAAAAATACAGAAATAAACGAATTTCTATACATCAAAACAAATAAAAATTTTAATTTAAAGAGATAAATTTACATCAGCAATAAAATCTGTTACAGAAATAAATCAAAAGATATACAAGACCTCTACAAAAACTATAAAATTTAAGTTTTTAAAAGATTTTATTTTTAAGTAATCTCTATACCCAACATGGGGCTCAAACCCCCAACCCTGAGATCAAGAGTCCCATGTTCTTCTAACTAAGTCAGCCAGGTGCCCCTATAAAATTTTACTAAAAAACACTGAACATTACCTAAATTAAGGATAGTCCATTTTTTATGGATAGGAACACTGAGAATGGAAAATGAGTCAGTTTTTCTCAAAATTAAACTAATTGATTTAATGCAGTTCCAATAAAAATTCCAATGGACCATTTAGAACCTGACAAGTTGATCCTAAAATTAGTATGAAAATCTGAAAGGCTTAGAGTGGCCAAGGCACTACTAAAAAAAAGAATAAAGTATGTGCGTGGCATCAGAGATAGGAGGATTTCCTATAAACCTATGTTTGAGATAGTATAGAGGACATTAGTGAAAAAGCAGACTTAAGAATCTCCCAAAATACTCTCCTCCATAGAACAAGGAAACTAATAAAATGTCAGAAGAAACTTTTTTAGAACTCTGGAAATTAACCAAAGGCTTGTAGCAATTTGGGGGGTATTTATTTAAGAAAAATGGCTGGATATTCTTAAGAACAGCAAGCTTTGTGCTTTGCGTTATTTTAAGCTTCTTATTCACATCCCTTCCTCTCTAGCTGAGTGGAAGCCTTAAAAACCAATAGCCTACAATCATGGTAAAAACCAACAGCCTGGTAGCCACAGGAAAGGACAAAAGGAGGTTGGAGCTCCTTCAAAGTCTCATTACCAGAGAAGTGAAAATTTTGACTTGGGGGGCGCCTGGGTGGCTCAGTCGGTTAAGCGTCCAACTTTCGCTTAGGTCATGATCTCGTGGTTCGTGGGTTCGAGCCCCGCGTCGGGCTCTGTGCTGACAGCTAGCTCAGAGCCTGGAGCCTGTTTCAGTCTGTGACTCCCTCTCTCTCTGACCCTCCCCTGCTCGTGCTGTCTCTCTCTCTCCTAGAAATAAATAAAACATTAAAAAAAAAAAAAAATTTGACTTGGGTATTTTTCCCAGTGCAAAACGTCTTTTCTCAGGGAGGATTTGTCAAAAACAATTAGAGGCCAATGATTATCATCTGAGCCACCCGTGGCAGCAGAGGAACAGGCAAACAACAGGCCAACCAAACACTTAAAAGGAAAAGCTGGGAATGCGATGGCCATAAGGCTTTGAAAAGCTTTAACATATTTCTGGGAATTTAGAAGGCCACACACATGTACAATAGTGTGTGCATAATCAGGGTGTGTGTGTGCTAAGGAAACACCCTAAGTTCTCACCTCAGACTATTAAGCCCTGTACAGGTAGGGCATGCAAACTATGGCAGAGTTGCTATGCTTAAGGTAGACCTAAACCATGTTCTGGTTCTTGAGCTGGGTAATGATTTCATGTAAGTTTGTGGTACTGTGCTTTCTAATTTACATATGTTCCTTTGTATCAAATACATTTTAAAAGGAATAGAAAAGCATCTTCACATTAAAACAATCTTAAAGATGAAACTCATACCTTCAACTATGCTGGACTTAGCAAGAAATCCTGAAGATGTTTTTAGAGCTCCATTGAATACCACAAAACTTGCACCTGTCACTGATAAAAAAAAAAAATTGTTTTAATATTGCCTTTTATTATTATTATTTTTAGAGAGAGCAAGAGTGTCACTGGGGGATAGGGACACGGTGAGATAGGTGGAAAGAGATAATCAATCCCAAGCAGGCTCCACACTCAGCACAGAGCCAGCTGATGGACTTGATCCCATGACCCTGGGTTCATGACCTGAGCCGAAATCAAGAGTCAAATGCTCAACCAACTAAGCCACCTCGGCACCCCTAATGTTAACTTTTTTGAAATACTATACAATATTTGTCAAATGTATAATGTGGAGCATGGCAAATTTAAGTACTTGATAAATGCTGTGCCCATACCACTTATATTAGAAAGCTAATAAAAAAAACTAGACCAAATTAAGATAAAAAATACTGCATAAAGGTTATATAATGTTTGCACCTAATAATTGATGGCTATTGTACTACTTAAAATGTCTGTGTCTGTGTCAGTGAGAGTATGGGAAATCAAACATCCACTACTGGTAAGAACATATATCAAAGCAACCTCTATGGCAGACAACTTGATAATTACCTATTAAAATTACAATCCCACTACCAGCAATTAATGGCACATATACAAGGTTATTCATAGTACATTTTTGATAAGTGACCAAGAATTGGTAATAACTATGTCCATTAATAAGGAACAATTAGATGAATGATGAACAAGTAAAAAGTGTAAACTTAGTAGAATGCAGAAGTTCTTTTTATACGAACACAAAATCCTCTTAAGGTGTGATAAAAGAAAAAGCAAGGTGCAGATAGAACACATGTTATGACTTGTTTAAAAAAGTGGAAAAAAGGAGCGCCTGGGTGGCTTAGTCAGTTAAGCGTCCGACTTTCGCTTAGGTCATGATCTCGTGGTTCGTGGGTTCGAGCCCCGCGTCAGGCTCTGTGCTGACTGCCAGCTCAGAGCCTGGAGCCTGTTTCAGTCTGTGACTCCCTCTCTCTCTGACCCTCCCCTGCTCACGCTGTCTCTCTCTCTCTCTCTCTCCTAGAAATAAATAAAACATTAAAAAATAAATAAATAAAAAAATAAAGTGGAAAAAAGATGGGTGTATTTGCTTAAATACATGTAAGCAAAATTTTTTCTAAAAGTATATATAAAAAATTGATAACATTCATTTGGTTGCCTGTGTGGAGGAAAAGAGAATGACTTCACGGTCAAGGGAGGAAAGAAGGTTTTATGCTGTAGATATTTATACCTTTCAAATTTTGTAATATATATACCTATTCAACAAATATTAGACAGTGAAGTTTCAATAATAAAAGTGTTAATGACATATTAAATTTAAAAAGGAATACAAAAGTATAAATATCCAATGTAAAATCATCTACTTAATAGATATATACTAATATAAGAAGAAAATATGTTAATGTCAACAGTGGCCGTATCTTGGCACTATTTGTTCTTTTACTATTTTTTCTCTTAAATTTTTTTAAAATTTATTTGTAGAGACAGAGAGAGACAGCATGAACAGGGGAGGGTCAGAGAGAGAGAGGGAGATACAGAATCTGAAGCAGGCTCTAGGCTCTGAGCTGTCAGCACAGAGCCCAACTGACGCAGGGCTCGAACCCACCAACTGTGAGAACATGACCTGAGCTGAAGTCAGATGCTTAACTGACTAAGCCACCCAGGCGCCCCTCTTTTACTACTTTTTAAATACTTATTATAAATAGTATATATTACCTTTGTAATCAGAGGCAAAAATTTTACTAGAAGCCAGAATATCAGACTTCTAAAAATTATTTTTTATATAAAATACTTTAAAAATGTTTTTAAGTTTATTTGCTTATTTTGAGAGAGAACGAGAGAGAAAGGGAGGGTTAGAGAGAGACAGAGTAAGAGAGGGAGAATCCCAAGCAGGCTCTGCTGTATAGAGTCCAACACGGGGCTCTCCCTCATGAACTGTGAGATCATGACCGGAGCGGAAATTAAGAGTCAGACACCCACCCAATGAGCCACCTGGTGCCCACTTTTTTAAAAATACTTCTAAAATAATACGTATTTTATAATAATGTATTAATTTTATGAAATACTCACTTTCACTTAACTTTCAATTTGTTATGCCCTCTACTGCAAGGATTTGGCAATTAGTCGTTGAGGCCATTCAGCCAGAAGTGAGAGTAACGTCACTCACATATGCTACTCTACTGCCTTTACCATTTTTATATCCCCAGCCATTTAGAGTTTTATAAATCATTCTTGGGGCACTTGGTGGCTCAGTCGGTTAACCGTCCGACTTCAGCTCAGGTCATGATCTCACGGTTCATGGGTCTGAGCCCCATATAAGGCTCTGTACTAACAGCTCTGAGCCTCGAGCCTGCTTTGGATTCCTTGTCTCCTTCTCTCTCTGCCCCTCCCTGACTCACACTCTATGTGTGTGTCTCTCACAAAAATAAATAAACATTAAAAAAAATTATAAATCATTCTTCATCCTTTATCCACCCTGTACTCCCCCAATAAGAGTTGGAGCAAAGAACAAACAAAGGTAAGAAACATCTCATTCCAGAGAGAAATTACTGAAAATAAGATTCATAACCACATGGGATAAATTAAACCTGAAGATACCAAAATAAATACAATGTTTAAGTCTTTAAACCTAATGTAGCCCAAGAAAAAAACAAAAATTAGAAGCAATTTTTAATCTGTGTAGCTAAAATTTTAAAGCAGACTGTATTATCATAATCAGTTCAGCAAATAAGTAAAATATATATATTTCCCCTTTGAATGGAATTCCATTTATGGAGGTCATTTTATATATCTAAATACTAGGAACTGACACTTACCTTTTCTAGGATGGCCAGTGGCACTGTTGGCCTGTGTTTGATAAATGCCATCATTCTGTACACAGACGAGGTGAGAATCTGCTTCAGTACTAAAACTAGCTCCAATGCTAATGACATGCTCATTAGAAGAATTTATAACTTTCATTACCTGGGGAGGAAAAAACACTCATTTAGAAACACTATTAACATGTTGTGTCCTTTTTTAGTTACAGTCATTCAGGGCTACATTTCTGACCAGCTTCTAAGCTTCTTCATTATCAAGCTTTGGTCTGACAACTCCCTGAGATTGTAATGGAAGCAAATATTTTAACATAAAATCACTTCAATTAACAGACCAACAAAACAGTAAAGAAAAGGCAGCTGGGTGGCTCAGTCAATTAAGCCTCTGACTCTTGATTTTGCCTCAGGTCATGATCTTGCTGTTTGTGAGATTGAGCTCTGAATCAGGCTCTGCCCTGAAAGCTTGGAGCCTGCTTGGGATTCTCTCTCTCTCTCTGACCCTCCCCTGCTGTGTGCACTCTCCTTCTCTGTCTCAAAATAAATGAACATTAAAAAAAAAAAAAAAAAAAACAGTAAAGAAAAAACAAATAAATGACAATATTTTTGCCATTATGTATGAGACAGTCTGATCCAAAACAAATTTAACACACTTTTAAAGAAATCTAATGTTCAGTAATTATCTTCAAAATCTGCATGAAGAAATTAGACTTACATCATTGTATTTTTTCCGAGGTATTTTTATGCAGCTCTTCCCCATTTCCATATGAATCAATAGCTGATCTATGTTATGCAAGGTATACTGGTAATTTCGAAGGTCCTATATATAAAATAATGACATTTCCATAAACCTTAAACTATCCATGAGCATTTTTACCCATTCATTAAATCCTTTAAGAGTGTCCATCATCTTAAGACTTGTGATCCATAACTATCAAAATGCCATACAGAAAGTAATACCAACTTCAAAAACCAACTTATTCTCCCAGCTACTCCACAACAGTAATAAAGAATATCATTCTCAGGAAGAATTCTGTAGTATTTGGGGGTGATGTCCTCTTTCTAATTACAGATCTTCCAAAATAAGTCTTCAAAGTAAAATTGTATAAATTAAAATTAAGTACACTCAACTACCCTTTTATGGTTACAGATAAAACAATTATTTAAAGTAAAGGTGGAAGGGAACCTGAGAATATCTAATCCAATTCTTCCTATTACAAATGAGGAAACTTAGGCCACAATTTGCTCAAAATCACCAAACTGACTGACTTTACTAACAGTGTTACTAATTACTTTTACTAACACTTCAACTGTATAGATCTCACATTGCCTAAATGTGTTAGCAATGCAGCAGAATTAATTAAAAGGCAATCAGAATCAGGTACACATAAATTAAAAGATGTGTTCTAAAAACCAATTCATTAGAAACAGAGCCCATTTATCTAAATAAAGATATATTATAAATGAACTCTCATTATACCAAATATGCCAAATTAAAATAGGAAAATACAAACATATAAAAAATGCTAAATAAAATCTTAAAGTTAACAATGTAAGAACACTTAATAGTTTGATTACTCACAACAAGTAAGTTCATAATAGTATGTCCTATTTCTCCAAAAAGAGGTTTTCGGCCTCTGATACTTGTTAGAGGAGCAGGATATACTATACATAAGAAAGGAAAACTGGTTACTGTCAATAAAAACCCAAAAAAGTCTTGAATTTATTACTTCTAATTCTCACTATTCAAAGATTATGGAGAGATACCACCTATTCAGTTATTTGGGGAAAGTGAGAGATACATTAATGCATAGTGTATATTTACTGGATGCTACAGTGAACTGGAAATTTTATATACATTATCTTATTTAAACTGCTACTTTACAAATGGGAAAGTAGAGAAGAGACACAGAGATTAATAAAATTGCTTATATTGAGTAAGCTAATAACCAGTGAAAAAGATTGGAAATTAGGCTTGCTTCATTCCAGAACATTTCATCTTTTCATTATACATGTTGATTTCACAAAATGATAATGGCTGGAAAATTACAGTAATCTGATAGACCCCTATAAAGTTCTGATCATTTAAATAGAAATGAATTCAGGATTTTTAAGGCATTTAAAATTAATGTTCAATTGTGCTAAGTAAACTTTTATAGTTCTTGGGTCAGCATGATAAAAGTGGAACAGAGAGTCAAAGTTATTAATGCAGGGAAACAGAAGGAACGTGAAGTCTATCACCTAACTACTTTTCTCTTTCTCTTAGGTATTATAAATATTTTTCATCAAAAAGGAAAAGGTGTTTGGTTGGCAATGCAGCAGGGCTTCTGGAAGAAAACGAAGGTAAGACATTTCTATAATGATAAAAGGCAGAAAACATTTAACCTGCAGTTCTCAGCCTAGGTCATAAATAAACAAACCTCTCTCATACCTCTCATACAAATATGCTTCCTTAAAATTCTAAGAAAACACACATTACCTGACATTATCTATTTTTAAAATTTAAGTCAGAGTAACTCACACCTTTGCTATTACAAACATATTTTTTAGTTTTTAAAAGGACAACTAAGTTATTTAGAGGACAGAGGGTATAGACTGGAAAAAGACATAGACATTAGTGGTAAAAGACATTAAAATGATAAGTGATACAATTAAGATAAATGAGGACTTTTTACTCCATCTTTTATGAATGAGGAAGCATTCTTCACAACTTGAGGTAATTTTATTTGAAACTATTTTCAAAAGATTATGGCTTATTTCAAAAGACACTGTTCTGTCAGAGTTATAAAGGGATCGCATAAATCATCTAATCCAACACTGAATGATAATCCAAACAAATGGTCTCAACGCAAAAGTGTAGATAGTTCTCATTTGAAAACTACTACTTTCAGACCATTACTTTAATCTTGGAACTCTAACTTTTCATTAAATTTTCCATACATCCATTTTCTCTAACAAACACACACATACACACATCATACTTCCAAGTTCATGCCTCAGGAAGCATGGGCACCAATAACACTAAAATGCGAGTATATCTAAAATCCAGCAATACATAAAGAACTCAGAAAACAGCTAAGACTAATTAACTGCTATGTACAGGTATCCCCCTCATCCAGGTTTGCTTTAATACCACTTTGCTTTTACAAAAGACCTACATTATTTCCTGTTTTCCCTATGAAACAGATTTTTGTGCCTATGAAATGGTGATGGTCTCTTTATGCCATTTTGGCTTTAAAAAGGTTTTATAGGAATGTTCTACTTTCCGATAGCTGGAAAAACCTGTATAACTTGTGATTTTTATCCTCAGCATTACTAACAGCTATCAAAGCTTTACAGCTTCAACTCCTGTGATCTTTTGAGAAGTCCCACAAGTTGCCCCATGATTTCCCTTCTTTGAAAGTGTGAGAAAAACAGATTTAGTATCTAGAAGTGATACTAACCAGAACACTGGCCAAACTTATGTTCCATAATGACTGAAGATTATATACTGCCCTAGCTTTTCATAAAAATAGCATTCAAATATTTATATCAGAGACAAAATATGAGGCTGAATGCAGGAAATAGTTAACACAGAATTAAATTTCTTAAGCTCTGTAGTTTATACAATAAAAAACCTGAAATGAAATTGTTATTTTTTATAGAATAACATCACATATTTAAATACTACATGGTAAAGACCTCCCCCCAAAACCAGAGCTTAATAAATTTGCCAAAGTGGGAGATTTATATCTCAATGGATTGCCCATGTTGAAATATTTTATAAATTTTATAAACCCCCTACATTTAATTTTCCTCCCAAGAAAATACTTATTTTAATTAAATTAGAGTCAAATGCCTAAAATTTCATTAGATATACTTTACATGCAATAAATAAATTATTTCTTGAAAACAGTCAGGGATGAAGGGTGGGAATTCAAAAAGTTTAACACTAGAAATTATTTCAACTTAGAAATAACCATATATATACACCCAGACCATTATTTTATAACCTTTCATGTTTGGTTTTATGATGTACACAAATGTAGAAAGGAAATCATTTACCTTCTTAAAATGTAGGAAACATAATAAAATGGTACTCCTTACAGTACATGTTTGTAGGAAAACTTTTCGATGTTTTCTAGGTTTTGTTCTGAAATTTTTTAAAAAATTGTTTTTAAGGTAAGTTAATGTAGTTATAAACATCTAAAACTTCATGATATACCAAGGTTGTCTACACAGTTCATTTGGTAGTAGAGAAAGGCTGTTTTCGAATTTTAAAAATATATCAAAAGTAGTCCACTTAAATCCATTAAAAAATTGATTTTAATGATATCACTGAAATTCTTATTTTACATTTAGTACATATGAACCTATATGATTTAACTTAAACTTACCTTTATATTCTGCACCCAATCTCAACATTAAACGCATAGGAAAAACCTTTGCCCAAGGAATCTCTAGCTTCTGGATAAGAATTCCACAAAGAAAAGGACTGCTTGGTAGTAGGAGATCATCAAGTTTCTGAAAAGTAGGTGTAATAAACAGAAATCCTCCATGATCCTTGCTACTGAGAAAACTCTCAGTAAAAGTAATATTGTCCAAGTTTTCTATGTATTTTCCTAGAAATAAAATCATTAATAAAAAGATTTTTAAGTTGTTCTGAGAGGCATTCTACGTTTGAATGTTGCAGTATAAACTTTCTTAAATAAAAGCAATGTACATTTTTTTTCTTAGTTTCACTCTTGAAGCATCATCAATTGAATAATTTGTGTCTACAAAGCTGTTATTCCCAGAGACTGGGAATTATGAACAAAAATTTGAAAATGTCTCTAACCATAGGTGGTTTTAAATTTTTCTCTTTACTGCATGACCAAGTGAAAACTGTATCTCCCCCAATCCTACACAGATATTAAGAAAACAATACAGATATATATATTTAAAAAATGAAGAAGGCAAATATATTTCCATTTTTTTTAATTAAAAAAAATCTGTGTAAAGACACTAATTACATAAAATGCTAGATTGAAGGAGCCTAGAAATTATGACTAAGATCTTTTAAGAGAACAGCAATCTCTGCACAAAATAAATCTTTAGGACAGTTAGCCTAGCCAAAAGCATAAATGCCCTTAATTAATGTATCCATCCCCAGAACAGTTCAAAATAAAATGCTATACCTTTTAGAGCATCCTTATAGATGGTGATAAATAGTTTGAAGATGTCCGTTGGAATAGTATCTTCATTTGGCAAACACAGTAATAGAATAATAATTTCTGCCTGTCCCAAGCCATGCAATCCATTGGTTGAGAAGTACCAATACTTGTCTGAGGAATCTTAAGAAGTGATAAAAGCATACAACTATAAATGTCAACTTCTTTTAACCACAGAAACTAATGTAGTTGTCCTCTGTATGAAGCACAACTTTTCAAATTCCTTGTTTTCCCAAAGTTCTCCTCACAAAAAACTTTAAACTGTGTAAGATTAATGTAAAAGAAAGGATGAAAGATTATCTTATGGAATCAATTAATAAATAACACTAAAATAAAAAATAAAATAAAAGATGCATTAATATGCTGAAATGTAGTGGGAATGAATCAATCAAATTTATTTCAGAGAATGAAGAGCTGAGAGATGAATTGTTAAACACTGAGGATTATTTTCTTCCTTATTTTTATTTAGGTCACATGTCATTGTAAAATTGTCTTTACTGCCACTAAATCAAGATTTTTATTTAATTACCAAATTTCAATTGATCTAAAAGCTGTATGAAACACAGTCAATTATATCATGAGCATCAAAATACAGCTCAGCTAGGAGCCCATAACCTTAACCTAAGACTTGACTGAAAGACATTAGAAGAAATCTTTAAGCTTTCATTTCAAGTTCCACTGAATATAAATTTGAAAAATCTATATTCCTATTTAGCTAAAAATTCAATATCCAATGCTTTTTACTTTTCATAGTTGCCAGTCAAAATTCAATTAATTAATTTCAGAAATCTTGCATACCAATTAAGGCAAAGAAAGATTAATCATTACTTACAAAATACTAAGTTGACATTCACAAGTAGATTAGCATTTAAGATAAATGTAACAGGATGAAAACTTTTGCCTTCAAGAAGCAAAATGATTTGCTGGTGAGATGGGTGTTCTTCTATTACAGGCACTAAATCATGAAAATAACATATTTGTTAGAATATAACCTCCTGTTAAATATGCTTGCAATAAATAAAGAAAACACATTTAGAAATCCGTCAATGGCTTGATCAAATTGAGTAACAAAAGCAAACCCATTTCATAAAAATCAGTCAATGCCCTGGACAACTATTATGTATTCATTCTTACTTTTCTATTTACATAGAGATATTAATGCTATATTAATATCTCTGACATATTATGTAATATATATGTAAATATGTTGATTAAACAGATTATTTATGCAATTTTAAAACAAACATTTTTGTAAAGTGGATTCCAGACTGCCAGCCACTCCATTTAAAATTCTGAAATTTACAACCCTTGAAAATACAACTTTATGACTCAAATTGTACATACTGCTTGCTGCCATATGCCCTATGTTGGTGACCAAGTGTCAAAAAAGATCTTGATAATCAACAGGAAAACAAGCAAAGTATAGGACTTAAGGTATTTCTGCCACTATAGGCAGGTTCATGAAATAGCTCCTACTGACAGAATAGAGATCCTACGCTTTATACCCCTATATTATCATGCATAGATCATAATCATTTCATGTTGCAGGATGCAGCATATGCGTAGGGTTACAGGATGCATCCTGGGGAACTAGCCACAGAAACTCCAGCCTGAAAAGCACCTTAGACATCATATAGGTTCTCTTCTTTTACACAGGAAACTGAAGCCCAAAGAGATTAAATAACATCCTTCAAGTCATAGATGTATTAGGTAGCAGATGAGGAACTAAAATCCCTAGCTTTATTGTCCTAACACTCTCTTCTTTGGGCACTATACTCCTTTAAAGAAAAATGATATGGAGGTGGGAGAGGGTGGTGGGGGCAGTGGAAAAAAATAATATGGAGTCAGAACCCTAACACAATGGAAATATTTTCAGGATTTAAAGTTATGGAGTTTCCCTGTCGAACTAAACTTTTGCCTCATTCTAAATTAGGAACTCAAGATGTGATAAGTGAATCATATCCATTCAACTCAAAGTTCAGATCTTTTTGCAATTTGTTTTCACATAATAAGACTTTTTGTAAACTAAAGATACCAAGCCATAGTACATACTTCAACCAAACTGTTTAAACCTAAAAAGCGCATTTCATGTATCACAAAATTCACCAGTACATTCTTTCCAAAAAAAAAAAAAAAAAACTTTGTAAAATTTAAATAACTGCTATCCTACCTGATCCCTTTTCTCCAGATGCAACCAGAAGAGGGGGCAAACTGTCCTCTTCATTAGGTAGAAGACTAATCTTATTGCAAACATTCTTGTCAATATCACACAGTAACCTAAAATCCGAAGTACTAGCAACAGGTAAATTGCTATGAACTAAGACATCAGTAGGACTAGGTGGTCCCTCAGTTTCTGCAAAAACATCATCATTTAGTATAGAAGAACAAGAAGTAGGTAACACCTCAGTTCCCGTGTTTATAGGCAGTTTTTCCACAGATGGAACCTGAGAAATAGAACTCCGAATTATGTCACTTCTTGTAATATCTCCTATCTCATTGTTTGCTTCTTCCACTGCAGTAGAATGGGCATGATCCACTGTGTTTACTGTCTGTAAAATACAGAATTAAAAAAAAAAAAAAAAAACAGTTCATAGTCTCTGTTCAACTGTGAATGTTGAGCCCTATAGTCAAAGATACCTTTTTAATAAGAATAAATAAAACCAAAATGGGCTCTGACATTCTTCAGAAACCAAATCTGCCAAGAAATACTACCTTAGCTTCTTTAAATTCAGAAGAGTAAGGTTTAACTTTATTATATCATATACTTGGGTAGGTATTAATGAGTTTAATTTTATAGACTAGAAAAAGGAGGCAAGAAGAACTTCAAGATCCTGTACCATATCACACACTACTCAAATTTAGTTCATCCCAGCTCTCCTGACAACTGCCAAAAAGCCTCGGGTGTGGGGAGGGGAGCAAGGGAGGGATCCACAGGTAAAGCAGTGAAGAGAGTGGTTAGGAAGCCGAGTGGTAGGTATACTCCTCAACAGTGACCACCAATAAACAACACTTCAAGCTGGGTTCAGTAAAGACCTTTTCCTTTTAAACTGGCCAAAGCTGAGTCATTATTAAATGAGAATCGGTTACTCAAGTAAAACTTATTAGCCTGTTTAGAACTTTTATTTTGTTGAAATATCAGTTGAGGGTAGGTGCTAGCTAAGAAATATACTTTCGGTAATTATGCCTATTTGTAAATTCTAGCTCATGAACTCTGACGAAAAGCATATGTTTATATGCTATGTGAACTTAAACAGAGTAGGATACATAATCTTGTCTATACCCAGGAAAAATCAGTTAACTGGCACAGAGTAGATGCTCAATAAATTCGTTTACCGAGTAAACGTATTCCTACTTGATGTATTAATACTCATTTCTATCAATATTTTGCTACTTTACAATGAGAGTTCTTAGTGGGCTGGGATTCTGTATTACATATCTTTTCTTTAACACCTAGCACATTTGTTTAAATGCAAACATAAATACCACTATCAGATACTTTACTAAATGTATGAAAATCATTAAACAAATATTAATCTAAATTAAATTACTAAATCTCAGTTCTCTTGTTATACCAGTGGTTCTTAAAATGTGAGTCAGTGGGGTGCCTGGGTGGTTTGGTTACGCATCCAACATCAGCTCAGGTCATGATCTCACAGTTTGTGGGTTTGAGCCCCACATCAAGCTCTGTGCTGACAGCTGAGAGACTAGAGCCTGCTTCCGATTCTGTGTGTGTGCCCCTCTCTCTGTTCCTCCCCTACATGCATTCTGTCATTCTTTCTCTCAAAAATAAATAAAGATTAGAAAAAATATTTTTAAAAATGGGATTGAAGGACCTCTGAGGTCCTCAAGATCCTTTCAGGGAGTCAGTGAGGTCCTAGGATTTTCTTCATATAATTTAACCAAAAACAACATAACAGACTGAATGTAGAAGCAGATGCGAGAATCCTTCATCAAGACAGACATGAAAGAATTTTACAAAAAGGTAAAAATGTCATTCCTCTCACTAAACTATTGTTTTGAAATTTGTCTATAAAAATATTATTTCTATTAATATGACAATTTTATTTTTAAATTAATTTTTATATTTTTTCACAATTTTAATACCAAGATTATCACTAAGTATAAAACCCACATAATATACAGCTCTTTGAAAGTCTAAGTAACTTTTAAGAGCATAAAAGAGTCTGACCAAAAAGTCTGGAAATCATTACCTTAAACTGACATTTAAAAAGGTAAAATCTGGGGTGACAGGTGGCTGAGTCAGTTAAGCATCTGGCTCTTGATTTCCACTCAGGTCATGATCTCACAGCTTGTAAGACGGAGCCCCATGTTGGGCTCTGCACTGATAGGGCGGACCTGCTGAGGATTCTCTCTCTCCCTCTCTCTCTGCCCTTCCCTCTCATATGCATGCTCTCTTTCTCTGTCTCTCTCAAAATAAATACAGGTTTTTTAAAAAGTTAAAATCTAATATATATTCACCACATCATATATTTCTCACTTTAGGAAGCTCACAGCATTAAAAAAAAGAAGTACTGTAATAATCATCCTATAGAATATACTTAAAATAAAATCTTATTAAGTCAACAAGTAATTCTTTAGATTCCTTACCATGGGCATATCAGGCAAGAGAGGACTAAAGTCTTCAGAACATCTTTTACTTCCAGAGGATAATTTTGTTGTATCTGCAACTTCACCATTGGGCAGTATACCATCTGCGAACCATACTCTCTTCTGTTCTTTGGAGCATAATCCTAGAATCAGTTTATAAAGTAAAGCAGTTGAATTTGGTAATATTACAATGATTTAATACTAAATCAGTTGGGAAGTGTTTTCAAAAGCTTTCTGCTATCCATTGGCAAGACGTGCCTTCTCAGGACTGCAAAGATCTAGAGAAAATGACCTTTTGATTCATCTACCCAGAATGGAAGTCTTTCCCTAATTCATAAAAAAGGCAGGAGTAACACTGGGAATTACATACTCAGAAAAAGAGTGGACAGGAGAGGTTATATATTTAAGACACTGGGAGCAGACTTAAAGCCTGTATTACTAAGGATAAGTTTCTGAGTAGTAAGTGAAGGCTGGATAAAATTTGAAGACCACAGCACAAGGTAGAAAAATGGAGTAGACTGGAATATGGCAGATAAGCAAAGAAAAACATGGGAAAAACAGAAGTATAAAAAGTCTAAAAAAGAAAACAAGATCACTTTTGCATCAGAGGTCATTTCTTATTTTTAAATTTACTTAACAAAAGAAGCATAATAATTTTTGTTCTTAAAATGTGGATACTGAAATTTACTGATATTTATTAATATTTTCATCCCAAATTTGGAGGAAATAACTAGATATCAGCATAAATATATGTTCTCTTTTATTACAAAGCATCCACAGATGGAAGTTACGAAAAAAGCTGCCAGATGGGTTTAGAACAATATAAAAATCAAAGGACTGACATCTACCTTCCAGAATATAAGACAGATAACACCGAGAAAACTGGCATCACATACAATTTTTGCATTATGGACAGATACCTAAATAAGGTATCTTTTGGGGCACCAGGGGGGCTCAAGTCAGTTAAGCATCCGACTTGGGCTCAGGTATTGATCTCAGGGTTTGTGAGTTCGAGCCCCGTGCCAGGCTCTGTGCTGAATGCTTGGAACCTGGAGCCTAGAGAGGTGTCTCCCTCTCTCTCTGCCCCTTCCC
The DNA here is from genome assembly GCF_008692635.1 of Crocuta crocuta. Taxonomy (NCBI): domain Eukaryota; kingdom Metazoa; phylum Chordata; class Mammalia; order Carnivora; family Hyaenidae; genus Crocuta; species Crocuta crocuta. Next base: position 2,838,073 of record NW_027529433.1, read on the forward strand.
TGCTCACACTCTCTCTCTCTCTCTCTCTCAATAAACATTTAAAAAATTTTAAATAAGGTATCTTTCATATATTTGCAATACTTTATAATTTAATAATTTAGGATATCAATATAAGAGAATATGTAAATATTTTAAAGCATATTTATTCATTTTAGAGCTATACCATAGAACCATATGTCCTGAATCTTCTTATTTAAGTATTAATGACAAGTGGAAAATAGCTATATTAAGAGATAAGCTAAGGGGTACCCGGGTGGCTCAGTCAGTTAAGCACCCAACTTCTGCTCAGGTCATGATCTCAGGGTTTGTGAGTTTGAGCCTCGTGTCAGGCTCTGTGCTGACAGCTCAAACCTAGAGCCTGCTTCAGATTCTCTCTCTCTCCCCCCGCCCCCCCGGCTAGTGCTCTGTCTCTCTCTCTCCCAAAAATAAATACACTTTCAAAAAAATGTTTTAAAAAGTATACTTAAAATTTTTTAAAAAGAGAGAGATAAACTGAAATTCAAAATAATTACCATAAGTATCTGAATCTGCCTTTAACTGACATTAACACTTATGTTCTAGAAAATTAGAAACTAATAGTTTACATTTAAAAATGCACACGAGCTGGGTCACCTGGGTGGCTCAGTTGGTTGAGAGTCCAATTCAGCTCAGGTCATGATCTCATGGTTCATGAGTTTGAGCTCTGCTTTAGGCTCTGTGCTGACAGCTCGGAGTCTGGAGCTGCTTCAGATTTTGTATCTCCCTCTCTCTCTCTGTCCCTCCCCAACTATTCTCCCTCCCTCCCTCCCTCTCTCTCTCAAAAATAAACATTTTAAAAAGGTACACAGGCTTTATTAAAGGCTCTAAACTACGAAAGACTGTAAAAAAGAGCAGAGAGCTCGAAGATTTTTAAATAGATTTTAAAAACATTTTTATTATGGTAAAATATACATTTAAAAAGTGATTTTTAAAGAAAGGGAGATGTGCCAGTTATTTACTTGTCTCTCAAACCCAAGCCCACCCTTCTATATAAGGTGCTCTTTGATGCCAGGCTGAAGTCTAAAAAGTGCAACACCCAGACCCTCTTGCTGGTTGGCTTTGATCATGTTCTGCCAATAGTATTGGTGGGAAAGATGGGAAGGGAAGGAATTCTGTTTCCAGTTCCTGCTAGGATCCTTACAGCAGCACTACCACCAGATACAGGTACATGCCCTGTGATTTTCAGTACTCCTAATACCAAGCCTGGAATACTCCTTCGCTCAGCTAATACCAGCTGTATGAGGCCCCTTGATGGTTCCGGAATTTGCCACTTGGTACTCCCCAAAATCGCAATACCAGCCACATCGTACCCCAAGCCCTGAATCCCAGGTCTGAGAACCAAACACCTTCTGGTACTGCACTCTTCTAGAATACTGTGTCTCACCATTCATTACTCCAAGCCCAGGGGCAGTGGTTGCTTCCTGCAATTAGTAATCTCTGAGTCACCTGAGCATGCCCTTTTTGCTCTTTCAGCAATACATATACCTACCAGTTCCCTGTACTAAATTCCTTCTGGTATCTAGTCTGGTCTCTCTCTCTTCACTAGACCCTATCAAACTAGAAAAATTCCATTAAAGGGGCGCCTGAGTGGCTCAGTCAGCTAAGCATCCGACTTCAGCTCAGGTCATGATCTCATAGTTTGTGGGTTCGAGCCCCGCATCAGGCTCTGTGCTGACAGCTAGTTCAAGAGCCTGGAGCCTGCTTCAGATTCTGTGTCTCTCTCTCTGTGACCCTCCCCTGCTCATGCTGTCTCTGTCTCTCTCAGAAATAAATAAAACATTTAAAAAAAAAGAAAAATTCTATAAAAAGTTATCTGTAGTCTAATAAGACACAGCACTTTCTTCTAATTACCTTCAACACTTGGTTGTTTAAGTGCTGAGATCGGTAAAGTTGTAGGTGAAGGTATACTGGAATCTTGAGTCTCCTGAAGCGGCTGGATGTTGGCACATTCATCAGAATGATTAGATTTAAGATTAGAACCAGTTGGACTCATCATCCTTTCAAATGCCTGAGCTATAAAGGGGAAAAATATTAAAATATTTTTGAACATCAAAGTAAATTATGATAAATTATCTATTTTTCAAGTTGTGAGGAGAAAGAAAGCAATGGCTAAGCAAGAAAAGAAAGTGGCACTGAGCAAAGATAATGACCCTACTCCAGCTGACAGCATCCTACTTCAGTGTAAGTTACTAATTAGTTATCTCAATATTCTATTTGGCATGTTTGAGAGCTACTAAAGAAAATAACTGCTATTTAATGAGTATCTTGGCTTTTGTCCTTGTACCCCTACAGTCTCAACATGGTTCAGTGTGATCCTTTTGACATAAATCATATCACATCAATCCTCTGTTTAAAATCTTTTAACTGGTTCCCAACCGGAGTGAAAAATGTCAGTTGTTACGGTGGCTAACAAGACCCTACAGAGTCTACACCCCTACCTCCTCTGTCTTCCCACTTGGCTCCCACCTCCTCTCTCACTACAATCCCACTTGCTCATTATGATCCAGCCCCAGGCCTCCTTGTTCTTCAACAAGTCAAAAAAGGACTCTCCTAGCCTAGAGTCTTTGCTCTTATTTCTTCCCACAAATACTCACACAGCTTTATGCTCTCACTTTAAGTCTCTGCTCTCATGTCATATCATAAAGCCTTATTCTGCCCACAATTAAAAAATACTACTTCTTGTTACCAATCTGGTACTGTCTATCCCTCTTATAATCTTTTATTTTCATTTAGGATATTATCACCATCTGATATTCTCTATCCTAACTATCCATCTCTCCCCACATTCCTAAGCTCCATGAGATCAGAAGCTCCATGAGAACAAGAAACACATTCTTTCACAGCTGGAATTCCAAAATGTAAAATAATGCTTGAATATCAGTGAATGATTTTTTATCCAAATAACGTAAAACAGGTACTGGTAGCTCTCCCTTCAGCATTTCTCCAGACCAATCTTGCTAGATACGTTGCCACTGCTAAAGTAATCTTCCTCAAAGGCCAGGGAACGATAGCACTCTCATGAAACAGCTTCCTCTCACCAAATAAAAATCCGAACACCTACTCTGGGTTTTGAGTAATGTCCAACTTGCTCCAAATCTACCTAATGGCACTCACTTGCAGGAGTCCTTGAAACTTACACAGTCTCAGCAGTTTCCTCATTATCCATAATCTCTATTTAAATTATCTTTTCTTCTAATCCTTCATGGAATTTGTCTCACAACCCTTAAGCCATCCTTCCCATCTTATTTAATAACATTATTTTAAATGATCACGTCTACCATCTTCAACCCTAAAGCTGATATTAAAATAACTTTTATTGGGGCACCTGAGTGGCTTAGTCAGTTAAGCGTCCAACTTTCGCTTAGGTCATGATCTCGTGGTTCNAAAATAACTTTTATTTGTTTTCTTGTGGTGTACAAATTAATGTTAAATAGAAGTATAAGTGAAAAGACATTCTAGAAGATACCATACAGAATAAATAAGACAGATAACTAGATAACTAAATTCATTCCAAGATATTTTCTTTAAGAAACCAAAGCATGATCCAAAAATACTACTGAGTTTTTTTAATGACTGTATCTTCTCTTCTCTTAGAAACTTACAGTCAAAATGTTTGAATGTTCACCTGAAACTCTAACCTGTCAACTCAAATAATGTTTCAAATCTTCGTGGCTGTTTTATTTTTTTTTCCAAGTAGGAAGAGAGAATTATGTGGGAGTTTCCTCTCATATTCCTGAATTCTAGCAGGTTGTCTGGCCACCAGCACCAGCAGTCTTCTGGGCTACTGAAACAGCATGGGAAAAAAACAAAACAACTATATAGTCTTAAACTAACCTCTTCATAAACAATGTTGGTAATATGGAAATATAAAAAGTTTACACTCTATTATCTTCCAGAGCAGGGGGCAACAACAGGGAGTAAAGTAGCTTACCTCAGGCTAACAGACTCACATCAGAGCTTTTTGGAGAACTGGTGAAAAATTTTAGCTTCATTCAAAAGAGAAAAACAAATTATTATCAAGTATTTATTCTCCTGGCTAACAGGAAGCAGTACCTAAGCTAGTGTACAGGCCTGGAAGCAAAAAGTCTCAAGTCATATTTGCTGGGAATTAAACTGTCAAAAAATCTTTGAAAATTCCAAGAATTACTCAAAAGAGAAAATGTGTATTTGAGGGGAAAAAAACACAATACAAAACACACACACACACTGTAAGAACACAAATAAGACTACCAAGACTATTGCTGATAATGGTAGCTAAGCTAGGGAGCCAAAAACAGTGGGAAATTCATACAAACAAAATTCTAAGATTGAGAAGGGAAAAAACATATGAGACAAAAATTTGCCAATACTGTGACAGTTCTATGTATTTATAAAATCATAAATATTACTATCTTTTTTTTATTCCCATCTTAGATTACAATTTTCTAAAGGATGGGAACAATTATCTTGTCTTATGCTACTAAGGTATACCACTAAATAGTATTCATTGATAACTATTCTATAAATGTTTAGATTAAGATGATAATGATGACAATGATGATGACAAAACAAATAGGCAGATGAAATGCAGCATTTAGGGACTTAGTACCTGTTAAAAGTTAATGAACTGCCACTCCAGAAACTGCTTCCTTTCCGGACTGGTAGTATTAATTGTGAGAGTAGAACAAAAAGAAGGGAAACCAAGCCGTGGGATGGCCCACCTAAGCCAGATAAGTCAACACTAGGTCCTCGCCTTAAGAAAATAAAGAAGTTTATCTTTGTCACAATCCAATTGTTTTTAAGATATATTCAGTTACTGGAAGAAAATATGTCAAGTTAATACTCACCTTTACTTATAGTCTCAAAGCAGACTATACACACTCTTGCTTCCTTTTCTAGATATTGCAGTTTACACTTCCTATTACAACAGACACCACAAAAGACCTATAAATAATAAAATATCAAATTTGATTTTGTGTCAAGCATGTTTATACCTACAGGAGGTAAGGGAAAAGAGGCCCAAAATTTAATTAACCAAACACCATTTTTTGATGATAAAAATAATTTTTCTAATCACCATAATCATAGGTAGTTATTAAAATAATTCTTTTTTTATTTACTTCAATGAGGTTTCGGCAATTTAAAATCATATCTCTGGAGCGCGTGGGTGGCTCAGTCAGTTAAGCATCGACTTCGGCTCATGCCATGATCTCGTGGTTCACGAGTTTGAGCTCTGCATCAGAGTCTGTGCCGATGGCTCAGAGCCTGGAGCCTGCTTTGGATTCTGTCTCTCTCTCTTTCTCTGACCCTTCCCACTCAGGCTCTGTCTCTCTCTCTCAAAAATAATAAAACTTTAAAAAATTTTTAAATAATAATAAAATTGTATCTCTCACAAAGGGAGTTCCTTTAAATCAATTTTATTCATTGTAAAGGAACAAAAATTTTCTTTAATGAATAAGTTTACAATTTAAAAAGCTTTCTATGGTCCTTTAAAGGTAATTTTTAAAGGTAGAGTATTACTATTTTTCTAAAGGAAAGGAGGAGTGATCTGAGACCAACAATACTGAAAATCAATGCTGAATAAAAAATGCAATGTTGGGGTGCCTAGGTAGCTCAGTCGTCTGAACATCCAACTCCTGATTTTGGCTCAGGTCTTAATCCCAGAGTCATGGAATCAAGCCCCATGCTGGGGTCTATGCTGAACATAGAGCTGTGTGGGATTCTCTCTCCCCCCTCTGCCCTTCTCTCCCACTCACTGTCTTTCTCTCTAAAATAAATAAAATAAAAATAAATGAATAAAAATAAATAAAAATTTTTTAAAAATGCAATGTTATTTCCATAGTCAACCCTTAGAGTTTATAGTCAAGACTATCGGAAGGCAAACAAGGCCAGCTTCAGCATTCTGAACCGTGTGGCAACCAATTTGCTTTTCTTTCTCCCAGTGTTTCCCTAGATATAGACTATATACTAACTGCAAAAATGGTCTTGGAATTAAATATTCAAAGACACAGGGGGATATAAATGAATTTGGGACATCTCAAGCGTTAACGTTAGAGAGATAAAGACACATATTCTTTAGATTTCATAAAAATTAGTAATTAGTATTCCTCATTTCCCAGTATGCAATCCTCATGACAACATGACACTTATTCACCCTCAAGCAACCTATAAAATGACAGTGCTTTATATATCTCCATGTAGGTGAAAAATAATGATTTTAAACTAAAACTTTAAATCATCTATTAATCAGTTTTGCCACATTAAATTTCATTTTAAATGTCTCAAAAGAATACGAGTGCCTCAGTCGGTCATGTGTCCGACTCCTGGTTTTGGCTCAGGTCATGTGCTTACAGTTTATTGGATCAAGCCCCAAGTCAGGCGCTATGATGACAGCATGGAGCCTGCTTGGGATTCTCTCTTTCTCTCCTCTCTCTCTATCCCTCCCCCTCCCTTACTCAGACACGCAAACACTTTCAAAATAAATAAACGTTAAAAAAATGTTTCAAAAGAATAAAAAACAAAGATTTTTATAACTTACTTTCCCACATGCTCGACAGTGGTGTCGCCGTTTCGTAAAAGTAAATTTGACTTGGCAGTTCATACAGTTTGGAGCTTCTGAATCAGGAACCCAAGTAGGTTGTTTTAAGCCCAAAACCAGGCCTTCTTTGCAAGTGTTTACAGGTAGAGATTCTTCACTTGCAGTTATAAAAGTGGATCCACCTTCAAAATTACTTTCTATATCAATGTAATTAGAGTTGAAGCTAATCTGAGGATCAGTTGTAGAATTGGTAGTACAAATAGTTGGAACAATCGTATTTGCTGTGCTGGGTTCACTTTCAGGGATATTTGGAACATCAGGTTTACCTGGTTCCTTTGAAGTTCTTGGTCTTGATGGAATGCTAAACAACTGCTTAGGTCTAGCACCTCCAACATGAACAGATTGACTATTAATATCAGAGACTGATAATTCATTCGTAAGCTCAGATTTACTGTTAGATAACCCTTGTTCATTTGGAATTGTACTTTTTTCCCCTAAAGAAAGGCCACCATTTTCTGTTGTATTTTGTTTATCAACGGTTTCACAAATCATATTGACATCAAGACTTTCCCCAATAGCTCCTGTCTCAGCATTGAAATATATATTATTGATATTTCCATCATCTAGGCCTTTCATGTCTATCTGATTCATTTGAGATTTTGAGTCATTCACATTTTCTTCAAATGATTTTATGTTACTAGTCTGAAGATACTGTTCACTCAGAAAGGCATCAAGTTCAGCATCACTAATTAGTGCGCCACTTTTCATGCCTTCATCAATATTAAAGTAATCTAAGTCTTGCCCATTGATATCATTGCTTGAAAAAGGGAGACCTTCACAATCATCAGGAAACTCTGGGGCATTAGCACCAGAAAGCTCCATCTGAGATTCTGTAGCTGCAGAATTTGTGTTACCAGGGTGATCCAAAGATTCAACTCTGATCACCAACTGGTTGGACTCTATCTTTCTATCTTCCACCTTTTCAATTATGTTTTTACATTCTTCCTGTTTCAAATGATCAGTCTCCTTCAACGGTTCTCCACCTGGGATAACATTCTTCTCTATTTCTTCATGCACTGTCACTGTGGCTTGTATGTTATCTTTATATTCATTCTGTGATAAACAATCACCATGCACTTTACTTTCAATTAATGATCCACACAAAGACCCAGGTACTGGAAGACAAGTCAATGAGGAATATATCTCTTCATCTGAAACCTGTAAATCTGGAGAGGAATCTTGGGTTACATCTTTATTATCTTTAAGATCTTTATTATCTTTAAGATCTACATTTCTTGAGTCTTCTTTTGCAGACTGTTTTATAAATATAGCAGTCTTATCTTCCTGAGAGGAAAAGTCAGGTAATTTTAAATTTTCATCTTTTGAATTTGAATCGTTTAAGTATAAATCTTCATTTTTTGGAACACTGCAGGTCACAGCATTTGTACAGTCTCCTTCTTTTATACATTCTGTTGCAGCTACAACTGCCACATCTACTTTCTCCTCTCCCAAACAACTATCAGCATTGAGTAATTCACATGGCTGGTTCTCATGTTGTAGGCTGCCTTTGGTTTCAAACATTTTAGAACTTTGTTGAGTCAAAGCAGATGGCATGTTAAAATCAACAACTGATTCTAACTGATTAGAGATCTTTTCAACCTTTAAATCCTCTTTTCTACTGTAATTATGTGAATCTGAAGGTGTTGTATCTACTTTTATACCCAATTCTTCAGCTCCACTAGTTTCTCTATTTTCTAATTCAGAGTTGACATCATTCTGTTCGTCTCTGACAGTATCATTATCACGGTCTGTTGAAGAAGCATGAAGAGTTTCTGACAGTGAAGATAAATCCAATCCAATCAAAGAATCTGCACTAGACTTAAAATCATCTGGCAATGATTGTTTAATATCTTCTTCACTATTTGTTAAGTGAACTAAGTTACCCATATCACTTATCAGATCACAGACAGGTTTACTACATCGTCCCATATACAGAGGCTGCATTTCATCTGAAGTGCCACCATCCACAGAAGAAAGGAGATCAAGTCCTGTTACATTTTTTTCATTTTGTATAGAAGTTAGTCCCTCAAGTGTTTTGTTCGGGGAAATCTGATTTGTTTCAAAGCATGTTTCTGATGACGCACAACAATTAATGCATTGTTGATCCTTTGGTATCAGTGAAGTTAGCTGTGAGGAAGCCAACTCTGAAGAAACTGAACAGGGGTTAGAATCATACACATTTCGTGCATCTTGGAGATAATCTTGTTCATCTAATTAAAAGAGAGATACAATGTTATTCAGGAGAGTCAAATTAAAATTATCACAAAGATGTTACATTTTCTAAGACTTCTAAACTGAACTTTTATTTAGACCACAGGTAGAATACTCTCTCACCAATTATATAACAACCTCCAAAATTATTTTTTGAAGAATTTTTTTATTTTTGAGTAATCTCTATACTCAATGTGGGGCTCAAATTCTGAGATCAAGAGTTACACGCTATGATTGAGCCAGCCAGGCACTCCACTTCCAAAATTACTTTATTTAAACTACTTGGGAGTTTTTACTTTTCAATGCAGATGTCACAATGTGATAGAAATTCCATTCAAAATAGGGGCAACTGGGTGGCTCAGTCGGCTAGGCGTTGGACTTCAGCTCAGGTCATGATCCCACAGTTCCTGAGTTCAAGCTCTGCATCAGGCTCTGGGATGACAGCTTGGAAGCTGGAACCTGATTCAGATTCTTTGTCCCACTTGCGCTGTGTGTCTCTCTCTCTTTATCAAAAATAAACATTAAAAAAAAATTTTTAAAGAAATTCCCTTCAAAATAACTCAGTTGTGTGGCACCTAAGTGGCTCACTTGGTTAAGCGACCAACTCTTGATTTCAGTGGGTCGTGATCTCATAGTTCATGAGATTGAGCCCCATGTCAAGCCCCACATCTGGCTCTGTGCTGACAGTGTGGAGCCTGCTTTGGATTCTCCCTCTCTCTCTCTGCCCCTCCCTCATTCATGCCTCTTTTGTCTCAATCTCCTCTCTCTCTCTCTCTCTCTCTCAAAATAAATAAACTTTAAAGAAACACCAAAAAAAAAAAAAAACCCACAACCCAGAATAACTCAGATGCACTATAAAAACCATACTGAAGAGCTGAAAAACAATGTAACTTCTTGGTTCTTTCTCCAGTTTCCTAGTCTTCATTCTAAAACAAGTAAAACGGGCGCCTGGGTGGCTCAGGAAGTTAAGCGTCTGACTTCCGCTCAGGCCATGATCTCAAGGTTTGTGTGCTGAAGCCCTGCATTGGTCTCCACACTAACAGTGTCCAAAGCCTGCTTAGGATTTTCTCTCTCTCTCTGTCCCTCCCTACTTGTGCTTTCTCTCTCAAAATAAATAAACAGACTTTTAAAAAATGGGGTTGGTCTTTATAAAATATTATCATAAAAAATAACAAAGTGAGTAAAACACCTACTCTCATTGTAATGAAATACCAATTCATGTAAAGTTTTCAAGTTGCTTTTAGCTGGCTCATATGTTGATTCTGAAGGTCTTTTAGTTAAATTTGTATCTGTAGAGGAAACCAATTTCCTTACTTCTATTTCTGGCTATCGGTTCTATTCAGTATAAGAATAAACTAATATGTTATAATAAAACATGAACTCCTTACAGAATATAGCCTTATGACCAAAACTGAAACCAAATTTTGCTAGGAGTACTCTACATCTGAGATAACTGATGCATGGTCATTTAAAAATTCCATTAGTAACAAAAATTAAAAACCAACAAACCTGGATTCTGTTCAAAATCATCTAGAAGTCTGTCCAAGTCACTGACTGCTGCTTTAAAATAACTGTCCATCCTACTTATAGCTTATTCAGAATTTAATTCTTTATGCCTAGAAAAGAAAAGTCATGAGAGTTCATTTAATTCTCTAACATAAAAATATTATGCCATCTACTCAATACCAAGAAACATAGTCAGGATACAGACACAAATAAATTCCTTTGAGATATCTACAATTTAGTTGGGGACAGTGCCTCTCTATATACAAAATTACATGAAAACCAACTCTAACAACATAACATACATATACTATTGAAAATTTTAAAACACTTATCTAAGTAACATGAGTTGCTTAAGGTACATAATCAAAGAAGCATTCATAACTGAAAGCTAAAAATAGTTATAAGATCTTTATATCAAATAATATATGATACAGTAATATAAAATATATACTACTTACAAATAAAAATACTGCACATAAAAACTTGTGGGATTCAGCAAAAGCAATACTTCAAATACAGCTTTAGATGCTTATATTAGAATAGAAGAAAGACTGATTAATAAGCTAAGAACAGGAGTTTAAAAATAGAAAATGAACATATAAGAGAAATATAGAGAAATGAAAAGCTAGTTTTATGAATAAAGCAGATAAACCTCTGATCTGTGTCAAGAACTTCACCATGTAAGTCTAAGACACCTTAAAGAAATCTATCAGTGACTAAAAGGATAAAATCAAAAGGACACAGGAGCCTAATCAAAGGGGCTCCTACCGTCTTAAATAGGACACCCAAACATCAAATTAATGAAGGCTGTAAAGGACTGAACACAAATCAAATAGATTAAAAAAAAAAAAAAAACAAGAGATCATAATGATACTAAAAAGAAAAACAAATAACGCCACACATTAGAGGGATGCCAGGGCAAGAACCCATTACTCTCAAAGTTGATACATTAAGGGAAAAAAGCCAATAATTTATCCTCCCCTTTATTAACAAAATGTAACTTTAGGATAAGAAAGTAGTAGTGGCTGAGGGAAAGTTCTTTAGAAAAAAATCCCAGTTAATAAATGCAGGTGGATATTAAAATTTTTTAAATCATCTCCTGGCAATCCTTAATGCAATTAACAGACTAGGTAATGGCTATCAATGGATGTTAAAGTGTTAGATGAAAGATTAGAGTACTTTATAATGGTGGGAACAGACAACCACATCTGACTTTCAGGGATCAATTTCACTATCAATAAATGTAGAAGAACCAAACATTATGTGTGTCATGTGGAAGATGCAGTATCACATATGATGTATTCCTGCCCCCAAAAAGTGAAACTGAATCTAACCAAGCTTTTAGAACTAACCACATCTTTACAGGAAATCCAAGCATAGATGGACAATTTAGATGATATCAAAACAAAGCAATCAGCTAAATCCAGAAGGTGGAACACTCTACCACAATGTTCTTTGGCAAATGACCTTTTCTAAAAAAAAAAAAAAAAAAATTCCAATCTGTTCCATACCGTTACTGTCTTTGGTAAATGACCTTTTCTAAAAAAAAAAAAAAATTCCAATCTGTTCCATAATGTTACTTTTTTAAACAATACAAATTTTGCAAAAATACATACAAACAAAAAGATATACATTGTTAAGCACATCTGAACAGTTGCCTGGGGTGAAGAATAAGAATGGGAAGTAAGGATAAAAGACAACAAACAAATAAGATGGTTTTATAAGAACCATTTATGATAGTATCATAACTATCCAAAACACTTGATCCAGAAAAAAAAAGGCACTTTAAAGATGAGTTAAAAAGACGAGACACAGCTTAAGAGAAAAATGAATAAACTAGAAAACCTACCTGAACAAATTACCTACAAGGCAGTCCAGAAAGCCAAGGAAGAGGGAAATATAACAGGGAAAGAGACATGGATGGCAGAAGTCATCCATCATAAGAATGGAGACCTCTAAGTAAGACGGATAACACACAACAAGGATGCTTAAAAAGATAACGGCAGGAATTTTTCTAGAATTGATGAAAAATACAACTCAACAGACACAGGTAACCAAGTACACCAAGCAATTTAAATAAAGAGAAATGCATAGGTGCCCACTCTATAGTTAAACTTTAGCACTCCAAAGGTAGAGCACTCTTCGGAAAAGGTCACCTTAAAAGAAAAATAATTATTCTGGCAAGAGGTAAACTTTAGAACAATTTTCAATAATAATGGCATGTCATCCCAATTTAACAAAGCACATTACTTCTTTTATTTTTAAATTGTGGTTATATCATACATATACAATAATACAAAAAAACACACACCAAAACAAACAAAAGAAACTTGGAATAAAAGGAAATGCAGGAGGGGCGCCTGGGTGGCTTAGTTGGTTAAGCGTCCGACTTTCGCTTAGGTCATGATCTCGTAGTACGTGGGTTCGAGCCCCGCGTTGGGCTCTGTGCTGACTGCCAGCTCAGAGCCTGGAGCCTATTTCAGAGTCTGTATCTCCCTCTCTCTCTGACCCTCCCCTGCTCATGCTCTCTCTCTCCTAGAAATAAAAATATTTAAAAAAAAAAAGGAAATGCAGGAAACAGAAGAAAACTTCAAAGAAACTAATATTCTCAGAAAAATAGCAATGCATCTATGACACAGGAACAGGAAGCCATAAATAAGGAACATATGGAGGGGGGAAGCGATCATGAAAATTGATGGCAAAAATCTTAAAAATTCAAGTGAAACTTGTTGGATGCAGTTAAAGCAGTGCATAGAGAGGCATTTATAACTTAAGTGCATATGTTTTAAAAAAGATCTAAAATTCAATCATCTAAGCTTCCACCTTGGGAAGCTAGAAAAAGGAGAGTAAGAAGAGCAAAACAAGTAGAAACAAAGATAACAAAGATCAGAACAGAAACCAATGAGATTAAAAACAAAAAAGCTAATAGAGAAATAGAAAAAGAAATCACTGAAACCAAAAACTCCTTTCTTTGAAAAAAGAGAGTAAAATTGATAAATTAGGCTAATCAAGAAAAGAGAGGAGCACCTGGGTGACTCAGTGGGTTGAGCATCCAACTCTTAATTCTGGTTCAGTCATGGATCGGGTCCTACATTGGTCTCCATGCCGAGCAAGGAGCCTGCCTAAGATTCTCTCTCTCACTCTGCCCCTCTCCCCTGTTCACAAACACACTCTCTCTGTCTCAAATTTAAAAAAGAAAAAAGATGGGGCGCCTGGGTGGCTTAGTCGGTTAAGCGTCCGACTTTCGCTTGGGTCATGATCTCGCGGTTCGTGGGTTCGGGCCCCGCGTCGGGCTCTGTGCTGACTGCCAGCTCAGAGCCTGGAGCCTGTTTCAGTCTGTGACTCCCTCTCTCTCTGACCCTCCCCTGCTCACGCTGTCTCTCTCTCTCTCTCCTAGAAATAAATAAAACATTTAAAAAAAAAAAAAAGAAAAAAGAAAAAAGAAAGAAAGAAAAAAGAGAAACACAAATTACCAATAGCAGAAATGAAAGAGGGAACATAATTACTGATAATATGAACTTAAAGGAAAATAAGGAAATATTATTAACAACTCTATGCCTACAAACTTGATAATTTGATGAAATGAACCATTTCCTTAGAAGACACAAGCTACCAAAGCTCACACAAAGAGAAACAGATAACCCAAACAGCCCTGTATCTATTAATGAAACTGAATCAATAATTAGCAACCTTCCACAAATCACCAGATTCAGCTGGCTTCACTGGTGAATTTTACCAAATATCTAAGGAAGAAATGATACCAATTCTTCACAATCTCTTTCAGAAAAAGGAAGCAGGGGGAACCCTTCCTACTTCATTATATTAGGCCAGTATTAACCTGATACCAAAACCAAAAGAGATACTACAAGAAAACTACACATCAGTATTGCTCATGAACACAGACATAAAAATCATCAACAAAATATTAGCAAGTAGAATCCAACAATGTATAAAAAGAATTATACACAACAACCAAATGGAATTTATCCAGGTATGCCAAGGCTGGTTCAACCTTTGAAAATTAATCAATATAATCTACTACATTAACAAATGAAAGAACTATCATATAATGATATTTATGGATACAAAAAGGGAAAAAAAGCATTTGACAAAACATCTACTTATGATAAAAAACCCTCAGTAAGTTATGAGCAGAAAGAAATTTCTTCAATTTTATGAAGAATAGCTACAAAATACCTACAGCTAATATTATATACATTATGATGAGAAACTAGATGCTTTCCAATCAAAGATTGGGATCAAGAAAAGGATTTCTTCTTTCACAGCTCCTATTCAACACAGTACTGAAAGTGCAATAAGAAAAGGAAATAAAAGATACACCATTTGGAAAGGAAGAACTACAACTGTCTCTATTTGCAATGACATGATTTTTCAGGGTAGAAAATCCCCCAAAACTGACCCCTCCCAGTGTAGTGAATACAACAAGGATGTTGGATACAAGGTTAATATACAAAAATCAAATGCATTCCTATATATAAGCAAGGAACAACTGGAATTTGGAATTTTAAAAACTACCATTTACAATAGCAGATCAAAAGAATAAATACTTAGGTATAAATTTAACAAGATATGTACAGGACTCATATGTTGGAAAGCTACAAAATATGAATGAAAAAAATCAAAGAAGATCTAAATAAATGAAGATACATTCCATGTTCAAGAACTGGTACACTCCATATTGTTAAGGTGTCAGTTCTTCCCAGCCTGATCTCTGGATTCAATGTAATCCCAATCAAGATCTCAACAAGCTATTTTGTAAGACTCAGGAAACTCAGAATTCTAATGTGTATACAGAAAGGAAGGACCTAGAATAGGCAACATAATGCTGACAAAGAAGAATAAATTTGGACAACTCACTCTCTCTGATTTTAAGACTTATCAGCCTANCATTCATAGTCTCCCTCTCCCTCTGACCCTCCCCCGCTCACGCTCTGCTTCTGTCTCAAAAATAAATGAACGTTAAAAAATATAAAAAGTAAAAGAACAGAGTCTGGAAATAAACCCACACAAATACAGTCAAATTATCTTTGACAAAAGGGCAAAGGCAATTTAAAGGAGAAAGACTAGTCTTTTCAATAAGTGGTGCTAAGAAAACTGGACATCCCAAAAATAGGACATCCCATCCCAAAAATACGAACTTAGATATGGGCCTTACACCTTACACAAGAACATACTTAAAAAAGACAACCTAAATGTAAAATGTGATATTATAACACTTTTGACGAAAACATAGGAGAAAAATCTCCATAGCCTTGCATTTGGTGATAAGTTTTTAAATATAACAATGGCATGATCCATTAAAAAAACTGATGAAGTTGGACTTTATTAAAATTAAAAAACATATGCTCTGAAAAAGACACTGTTAAGAGAATGAGAGGACAAGCCACATCCTGGGAGATAATATTTGCAAAACACACCTGATAAAGGACTTCTATCCAAAGTCTCCAAAAAACTCCTAAAATTAAATAATTAGAAAACAAACAATCCAATTAAAGGGACAAAAGTTCCAAAAGGACACCTCACCAAAGAAGATACACAGTTAGTAAATATACATATGATAAAATTCTCAACATTATTTCTCTTTAGGAACTACAGATTAAAACAATGAGATACCATTTTACATCAATTACAATGGCTAAAATCCAAAAAACTGACAATATCAAATGCTGCAAGGACGCTATTTAGCAGGAACTCTCATTTATTCCTGATGGGAATACAAAATGGTACAGCCACTCTGAAAAACAGCTGGTCTTTTACAAAAACTAAACATAGTCTTACCATATGATCCAGCAATCATACTACTAGGTATTTACCCTAATTTAGATGTGAAGTTTATAAACTGTGATATATCCATGCAATGCAACAGTACTCAGTGATACAAAGAAATAAGCTAACAAGCCACAAAAAGACATGGATGAATCTTAAATATGTATTGTTATATGAAAGAAGCCAGTCTTAAAATATCTACATGTTGTATGATTCTAACTGTCTGACATTCTGGAAAAGGTAAAACTACAAAGAGGATAAACACATCAGTGATTGCTAGTGGTTTGAGCGGGAGACAGCTGAACCAGTAAAGCACAGTGGATTTTTTAGGGTGGTAAAACTATTTTGTATGATACTATAGTGTTGAATAATAGAAATCAAGCATTTGTCAGTACCTACAGAACTTTATGGCACAAAGAATAAACCTCAATGTTTCCAAATTTTAAAAAATTATTTAGAATGGAGGGCATTCGTTGGGCCGCCTGGGTGGTTCAGTCACTTAACTGTCTGACTTCTGCTCAGGTCATGACCTCATGGTTCATGGGTTCGAGCCCTGCGTCAGGCTCTGTGCTGACAGCTCGGAGACTAGAGCCTGCTTCAGATTCTGTGTCTCCCTCTCTCTCTACCCTTCCCCTGCTCATTCTCTCCCTCTCTCTCTTTCTCTCTCTCTCTCAAAAACAAACATTAAAAAAAATATTTAAGGGGCACTTGCATGGCTCAGTCAGTTAAGGGTCCGACTTTGGCTCAGGTCATGTTCTGGTTGTTTGTGAGTTCAAGCCCCACATCGGGCTTTGTGCTGACAGCTCATAGTCTGGAGCCTGTTTCAGATCCTCTGTCTCTCTGTCTCTGTTTGTCTCTCTGTCCCTCCCCCACTCGTGCTCAGTATCTCTTTCTCTCCCCCTCAAAAATAAACATTAAAAAAAATTTTTTAAGTAGTAAAGGAATTCTGAATATAGGATATATTAAAAAAATAAAGCACAGGAACTAGAAGGCCTAGAAATAGTCTCTCATTAGGAAAAAAACAGAATTTTTCTAAAAAATTATGGAATTCATTAAATATTTACAGAATATTTCTATCAGTATAACAATGTACTACTAAGCATTATGTCATCTGAGGTACCTAAAAAGGTACAAAAAAGGTTAAGACAATTAAATAATAATAATAATAGAATCCAACAATTTATAAAAGATATAATGCAAATATTGTACCTAAAACCTTTTAACGTGACATCTGAAGCTGCATACTTCCCATTTCAATTGTGCCAATAATCTACCATGTATAGTAAAAAGACACAAAAGGAAGATATATTTCCTACTCTAAAGTTTATTATGTGTACATACTGACAACCTGTTTTAGGTAATATCTTTACTTACCTGACCATTTGTGTAGTCTCAGATTTACAATCAAATATTTACAATATTTACTTTACAAAACTGGTTTTCAAAAATCTCTTGATGATTAAAAAAAAAATGCCAACAACATGGACAATTAATCAGAAAACCAACAAAACTAATAGTAAGGAGACTCCTAAAACAATTAAGATGAGAGATGATGAGGGCCTGAGCTGACATAGTGTAGGGCAGATGGAAAGGAGATCGATAGTAAAGTGGCCAAAGAATGGGAAATTCTGGAGAGTGAAAGCAAAGGAGAAAGCTAGGATTACTGCCAGGTTTCCATCACGGGTGACTGGGTAGACAGGGTACCACTGACTAAGACAGGCAATACAAAGAAGGGCAGGACTAAGGAAAAAAATGAGTTCACGTTTGGACTGTTGTTTAAAGTACCTTGAGAACATCCTCGGGGAGATGTCCAATAGGCAGTTGAATATAAGGATCTGGAATGCAGGAGAGAAGTCTGAGAGAGATAAAAGATTTGGGAACTGGCAGCACATAACTGTTAATGGATGAGATCACCTAGGAAAAGAATATAGAAGAGGACAGGAGCCTGACATCAGATAACTAAAGATCACAATTAGTGTTCTTAAAGCCACTCTGGATAAAACTTTGCCCAGAGTTATATGCACCTTCTATAGGAAAATACCCAATATATAATGTTAAATGACTAAAAATCAAATTATAAAATGTCATGCACAGTACAAACCCATTTTTACAAATAAGTTGTTTTAAAAAAAAAAAAAGTATTAGCAAAGGCACAAGAAAAAAAATATAGAGGGGCAAATACCAAACTGTTAATAATGGTATCTGTCATAATGCATGCCTTTCACATCTACATTATATATCTCTAGAGATAATGCATAATACATACCTGTATCTTACTTTTTTTTTTTTACAAAAATGTACTGCTTTTGTAAACAGCAAAAAAGATAATTTTGTTCCTTTCCTAAAAACTTACAGTGCATATCCTTACCATATAAAAAAGATAACAAAGGGGTGCCTGGGTGGCTCAGTTGGTTAAGCGTCCAACTTCAGCTCAGGTCATGATCTCACGGGTTTGTGAGTTGGAGCCCCACACCAGGCTCATTGCTGTCAGCCTGTCAGCGCAGAGCCTGCTTCAGATCTTCTGTCCCCCTCTCTCTGCCCCTCCCCAACTTGTGTTTTCTCAAAAAATAAATACATTTTTTTTTTTTTAAATCTGTTAGGGGGTGCCTGGTGGCTCAATCAGTTAAGCATCCAACTCTTGATTTTGACTCAGATCATGATCTCCCGTTTTGTGGGTTACAGTCCCAGGTCAGGTGCAGAGCCTGCTTGGGATTCTCTCTCTCCCTCTTTCTGCCTTTCCCCAGCTCTCTTTCAAAATAAATAAACTTAAAAAAAAAATTCTTTAGAAAAACAACACATTGACACTGGATTATAAGTGGGCAGATACAACTAGTAAGATTATGAAAAAATATTCAAAGCACAATCTGTACTTTCAAAAATAATCTGAATTAGAACATACATCATTTGTTGCCTACTAAATCAGAACATCATTTTTTTAGTGATCTCTACACCCAACATGAAGCTCAAACTCACGACCCCAAGATCCAGAGTCTCATAATTCCTTTTAATAATGTAACGGATCAAGGGCACCTGGGTGGCTCAGTTGGTTAAGCATCCCACTCTTGATTTCAGCTCAGGCCATGATCTTGCAGTTTGTGAGTCTGAGCCCTGTGTCAGGCTCTGTGCCAGTGGTGCAGAGCCTGCTTGTGATTCTCTATCTCCCTCTCTGCACTTCCACTGTGCTTGCTTGCTCACACACTCTCTCTCTCTCTCAAAATAAATAAATAAATAAATAAATAAACTTTAAAAATTATTAAAAAGAATGATAAACGTGCTCAATGTTGGTAAGGGTGTGACAAAACAAGCATCTCAGATACTGCTGACCAGAAGTAAACTAGTATACCCTCTCAGAAGAACAGTGAGAATACGTATCAATAGCCTCATAAAGATTCCTAGCATTTGATTAACAATTCTCTTTTTAAAAATTTAAAATATTCCAAAGCCACTGAAAATATGCAAAGATATTCTACCAAATCATTAACTGAAACCATCTAAACCCAACATTAGGACATAAAAAAGAATTATGCAGGCATCAAAAGTAATTCTACTTCTAGAGACACATTAGCACTTGTGTGCAGAACACATCACAAAGAACTTTCAATGTTGCAAAGTTTATAATAGTGCAAAATTTCAAAGAACCTAACAGCTCATTAACCTAAGAATAGTTAAATCCGCTTCTTCAAACTGGTCTAAGGATCTCTGGAAGACCCAAGATCTTTTCAGGGGGTCTGTGAGGTCCTTCCTTTTCCAAACACCTATGTATGCAAAGCTGGGCTTTCTTAATATGCTCAGTGTACAAAATAGCACATGAGAGTGAAGAGAGAAGCAAATCTGAGAATCCAGCAGTCTTCTATAGAGGAAGACATTAGTGATCTACAAAACTATAAAACAATGCCACCCTTCTCACTACATTTTTTAAAAAAATCTATTTTTCAAAAATACTCTTTAATTCAACATATAAAGGGTTTTTAATGCACATTTAAAAAAATTTTCTCTATTTTAATTTCTAAAATAGTGAAATACTGCATTAAAGAACAAAAACCCTTTAGTCCTCAATAACCTTTAAGTTAGTAAGGGATCCTGAGACCCACTGGGTTAAAAAACTGTGATACCATCATATTATGTAACATTATAATTGGGGTGATAATTAAATGGGAACTGAGCTCTTTATCTGCAATGTTCCAAAGGACAGTTCACTCATGTATTACTTGTGTAATCAAGCATCATAAAGATACTTATTAAGTTTTTTTAAAAACCCGAGGAAATACTTAAACATTTTTAAGCAAGAAAAGCAGGCAATCCCACTGTATATAAAATCTCATCATCTTAATTAAGAAAATGCCATGAGAAAAAAACACTGGGAGATAAAAAGTCAAAATATTAACTAT
The DNA here is from genome assembly GCF_008692635.1 of Crocuta crocuta. Lineage (NCBI taxonomy): Eukaryota > Metazoa > Chordata > Mammalia > Carnivora > Hyaenidae > Crocuta > Crocuta crocuta. The sequence continues at coordinate 2,858,560 of NW_027529433.1, forward strand.
GGTTGATTCACTTTAAATGGAATTATAACTGACTTTTTCTAATCTTCATTATATTTAAGATTTTTTGTGACACTAAGCATGCAGTTTAACATCCAGGGGAGAAACTGGGTGAAAATTATATTCAGTTTTACTGGATCAAACCATTGCACTTCTGCCAATTCAAAAGCAACAAGCGCAAAATAATAAATTAAGGAAACTAATTCAACCAACAAATTGCCTTATTTTGTTAAATGAAAAGATGAATTTAGCATATATATGCGATGGTTTCCATGGGAGTCAAACTAACAAGAACACTCAGTCTGCAATAATTTGTAATCACGGTAAAACAAGTAAGTTAATAGTTTCAAAGTTAGGCCATCTTTTAGAATTGTTCAGCGGTGCCAAAGAAAAGGTAGAGGAAAGGAACACTACCGCATCCTTCTGATCTAAAATGATGAGAAAATGCATCGGTGCGAGAATGGGGTTTGCAAAAGAGCAGCGGCGATGACAGATTCTTCTGCTGAAGCCTAGTCCTCCCAACGCATAGGCTACCTCTCCGCGGAAACTACAGTCCCTTCTTGCAAGCACAGCCCCCTTCCCTGCTCCCTGGCGGGACGGGCAGCCTGCGGGCGCTTCTCCCTGCACCCAGGACGCTCCCACGGCAGCCCCGAGCACTCCGGACGGTCCGGGTGGGTGGGACCCGGCAAAAAGCCGCCGAGATTGCCCTCCTAGCTAGCCCGCCAGGCTCTACCGAGGAGACGCGAGGTTTGAGGGTCGTGATTCCCTGGCCAACTCAAGAGACTTCGAAAGAGAACAAGTCGGGGGCCCAGGCTCGGCCCTAGCAGAAAAAGGAGACCCGGCGCTCAAGTCGGCGGATCCAGCGGCCACCCCGCCCCCTCCGTGGGTGCAACAGGGCTGAGGGGAGGCCTAGATGCCTGTTACTGAGGGGCTCTTACCTCCCCCACAACCCTGAGGAGCTCTCTGGGGACGCGACGCGGCGCAGAAGAGCGAAGAGCGACCCCGGCAGGGAGTCCCGGGGGTGCGCTACGTCGGCCCAGGGTTTGTTTTCCCCCGGACCTGTTGGGGGGGTGGGGGGAAGAGGAGCAGACAGCGCAGGCGCAGAAGAGGCTTTCCTTTGACACACATACCCCCTCCCTCCGAGTCCGCGGCCTCCGCCAAGTCCCGAGGCGCCTGCGCGAGGCTCTGCGGGGTCTGAGCCTCGGGTGCCGAGATTCTTACCGGAAGTGCCTGAGAGGGCTCTGCGGCGATGAGGCAGCTTTAAGACCCGCTTTACACGGAGACTGGGTGTCCCAGTAGACGCCTGGGAGCCGGAATCGGGAGGCGACCTGCGTCAGTGTCCGGCTTCCTTTGCCCTTGGTTGACCTACACGCAGCTTCCCCCGCCCCCACCCCTGCAGCCTCGGCGGAGCCGGCGCGGCGCACTGGCCTGTACTGGTCACGCCCGCCTGCCAGGCAGCGAACCAGTCCTGCTTCCCGCGCCGCTCTCCTCCCGGAAAGCCGTTTTACTTCACGCTCATATTGCCACCCCCGTGTTTCTCTCGGCGGCAACAAGAAAGCTCCCACCCATCCCCGAGCTTAAAGCCCTCCAGCTGACTGCCTTTTCCCAACGCTGCTGGCCTTCCCTCTCGTTGCGTTAGTTCTGCTTTTCTAGCAGTGACCGCAGGCACAGCTGCATCCCCGCGCCTAAGAACAAAAGCTAACCAACTGGAGAAATAAGTGCTGCTCATGTGATGTTTGTTTGTGCTTGTGAGCTTTACTATTTTTACAAGTTTCCTATAAATTTAAGTGAAGGGAAAGGAGATCATGTGTGTGGGGAGAATCCCATCTGTTTCCAGAAAGTTTTACCGGTAATTCATAATGGTCTTTCCAAAATTTCAAGAGGTGTAGTACCTTAGGAGCATTTCAATCAGATGTGACTTAATGGTGAAGGATTTGAGAATAGGTTCAAATTCTAAATCTGCACTTTGCAACAAGCAATATGTTGTTCGTGCTCTTTCAAAAATACTGAATCTTGGTTCTCTTTCTCTGATTTTATTAAACCTTGAATTGAAATTGTGTGGTTTTAGTCCAACAGTAAACCTTTTGTTGATAGTTTAAGATAATTTATTGACCATCTACCATGTGACAAACATTGCATTAGCTGCTTTGCTTACATTATCTCGCTTAATCGTAAGTAGTTCTACAAAGTACTGTATACAGTTTCTCTGTGTTGTGTTGTTTACAGATATAAGATAAAAAGAGTCATTGCCCTTATGAAACCACGATCTACTAGCAGAGACTCGTGGATACGAGTGTTTGGGATAGTAGTATTTATATAGAAGTATTCATGTAGTATAATACATATCTACATATATAGTGTGAGTATAAAGAATAGAAAAAGAAACACTAAAACCTTAGAGATAAATAGGAAACTGTATACATAAACTGTATACATAAATTTGTAAGTGCCTACTACATGTTTTACTAATATTCGAACTCATTAATAATGAAGTGACAAATGAGATAATATTTCCAGTGGATCTAATTAGCCAATTTGTTTAAAATGCGAATTAACTCCATTGGTGAGGGTAGAGTGGAATGAGCACTCATCCTGTTGGGGATCTAAATTAGGACAAAGATTTTGGAAAGTTATTTGTCAAATCATAACAAAAAATGTTGACGTGACCTAAATTAATAATCTCGCTTCTGGAAATTATAAGGAGATATTCCAGAATACAAGGATTATGAAATAAAGAATATGAAATAACAATAAGGAAAGTGAAAAAGGTCCCCAAAACTGGAATGCCTTAGTACTTTGTATCAAATTTATTGTATCAAATGCAATAGTACTTTGAATCACATTTATTTGTTTACGGACTTTTTCTCTGTGCTGTATGTTATTCTTGGAGTTGTAAAGAGAACAAGGATGGGTAATTCATGAAATTTGCCCTAAGTTCACAATCCACTGTGTCATACTTTTACTGACAAACATTAATCGTTGAGAGGTTGCTACAATATAATAAAATTACAAGATGTTTGTGGAGCTTCTTTGTCAATTAAATTTCCTATGATTTCCTTTGCTGATAAAAGTGAAGAAGAAATTTGCACATTGAATGCAATGTCAAATAAAATATTAATGGAAAAGAGTCCTTGCAAAGTTTGAGTAATAATTATTGAAAACCTTCCATGTGTTATTGAACCTCTAAAGATCCCAGTTTATTACTAAATAGTTTTGACTTGAGGAAATCATCCCAATTATAACATATGTGGCCAATTTATTCTTTAGACTTAACTAGTTCATATTTGTACCATAAGCAGTTTTTATTATTTTGAAGGTAACCAAAGCCTTGATTATTTTGAAGGTAACCAAAGGATCTTAAGAGGCTTAAATTCCACAGTAACATGAACTTGCAAAGCTGTTGCCTTTTCATTAGTAGTCTGGATGGAGAAAATACCAGAAGCAAACAAAGATAACAATTACAATTATTCATTTGTTTCATGGCTGGTGTTATACTAACAAACAATTTTAGAACTAGAGCTTCATTGCTCCCAAACACAGAAAGTGATATGGAACTGTTAACCATTAGTATTTAATGCTATCTAACCATGTTAGAACATCCATGTTACAAGCAATGAAGCTGGAGGCTTCTAAAGAAAGAAGCTTCCTCATTTTTTTAATGTTTATTTATTTTTAAGGGAGAAAGTGAGCATGAGTGGCAGGGGAGGGGTAGAAAGAGAGGGGGACAGAGGATCTGAAGCTGGTTCCTTGCTGACAGCAGAGAGCCCAAGGTGAGGCTCGAAATCACAAACTGCAGGATCAAGACCTGAGCCAAAGTCAGATGCCTAACTGACTGAGCTACCGAGTTGCCTCCTCATTTCTAAAAAAAAAGTTTATTTTCAAGAGTGCTGATGCATAGGGGCACATGTACCCCCAATGTTCATAGCAGCACTTTCAACAATAGCCAAATCATGGAAAGAGCCTAAATGTCCATCAACTGACTAATGGATCAAGCAGATGTGGTTTATCTATACCATGGAATACTACATGGCAATGAGAAAGAATGAAATGTGTAGCAATGTGGATGGAACTTGAGGGTATTATGCTAAATGAAATAAATCAGGCAGAGAAGGACAGATACCATATGTTTTCATTCATATGTGGAACAAGAGAAACTTAACAGTTAAGACCATGGGGGAGAAGTGGGAAGCAATGTCACTAATGAAGAAATGTTTATAGTTTTGGTGACAATGAGAACTAGTTTCTTAAAATGCATAGTAAAATTTGGAAGGAAATCCACTAAAATATTAACTGTGTCTATCTTTGAAAGGTGAAATTATAAGGGACTTCCCCTCTTTCTAGTTTTTTTGTTTTCTAAGTGTTTGACAATGAGAATGTATTGCTTTAATAATCCAAAAGGAAAATGGAACACTTACTCCTTAAAAATATTGCTAAATTCATAATTGAGTCAACCAGTTACTTTACAACCCTTATGCAATAAATGCATTGCATACTGCTTACAATATATTGCATTTCAATGAGTCATTAGGAGTGAACCCAAAAGGATGGATAAGCACTTCTGTCTGGAGACTGTCTTAGGGATGGCAACAATGTACGGTTATTAGGAGGGCTCATATGATACAGCTTCAACATAATGACCACGTTCTCTTAGCGAGGAGGTCAGAACTCTTTGCTGAATAATTCCAATTCTCTCTTCTGGGCATGTGATGGCAATGTATTTCCGGGCCCCCTTGTGGTTGATAAGGCCATGTGACTGGTTCAGACAAGTGAACTATGGGAAGTAACATGTGTCTTTGCACACTGGATTTTTTTTTTTTTCTTACTCACCAATGTAAGATAGTCCAGAGCCTGCTGTCTCTGGGGCATAGCAGCAGGCGAGACTTGATACTGTGGCTACTCTATCAGTCTGAGTGCTTGAGAGATTCCAATGAACAGATCACTTATAGAATAAGAAATAGACTTCGTAGTTAAACACCACTGAGATTTTGGGGATGATTTGTTACTGCAGCATAGCTTAGCCTGTCATGGAAAATTAATTTTGTTTTATGCCTCATATTTGAGGTGGCTCTTCTGAATGATACACTGGGTGCCTCAATGAGGCTATCTATGGCAGCATTGTTTCCTAAAGTGTTTTTCCTTCACACGTTAAATACTAAATACTCATAATTATTATGATATGCCAGGTAAATACATGTCACTGTGAAAGAATACCTACCTCTATTGCTTCTCAGAATGACAGTGAAATTTTTTTGCTTTCAATTTTTTTAGTATGGAAAATGTCAATCACATGTAAAAATAGAATAGTACGATAGACCTCTCAGCTTCAGTATCAACAACTTATGGTCATACCTAATGTCATCCATAAATTCACCCACCCTACTACCCCCCTCCCACTGGATTATTTGGAGGCAAAACTCATTTATCATATCTTTTCATCTCTAAATTTTTCTACATTCTTTTTAAAAGATAAGTGGTTTACAAAGTAGAAATAATAATGCAGTGGGGCACCTGGGTGGCTCAGTCAGTTGGGTGTCCGACTTCAGCTCAGGTCGCGATCTCTTAGTTTGTGGGTTCAGCCCCGCGCTGGGCTTTGTGCTGTCAGCTTGGAGCCTGGAGCCTGCTTTGGATTCTGTCTCGCTCTCTGCCCCTTCGTGCATGTTCTCTGCATGTTTTTTTTTTCCTTGAAGTTTTAAGTATATGTACACATACACATAAAGGTTCAAATCTCAGCTTCATCAACTTACTATGGGTGTAACCTGGGCAAGTTACTCAATCACTATGCCTCAGAGTGCTCATTTGTAAAATGGAAATCATAATGGTACTGTTCTGAATCAGTGTCCCATCCTGTGAGTGACCACTCCAGCCAGAGCTGTCCACAGTATAAAGTTATAAACTCCCGTCCAGTATAACATTCTGAAAGGTGACTCAGCTACAGTTCCACTTCCATAGACTGTAGGGTGCATCAGAAAATGAAATACTCTAAAACACTGTCTTTTTGAGACTAATGGTGGGTGAGGGGGGTAATATACATAAGTTAAATATATGGATATATATGTATATGTGAATGTATGATACTACACCAGTTATCTAGATTTTTTTTGTAAACAAACTTAACCATTTCACCATTGTTCATTCCAATGTTTAATGCTGTAATGAACACATGTCATACTTATTGCATTAATTGTAATATTAAAAAATATTAAAATGGTCAAAGGAATCATAATTAAATTTAAATCAGATTAGGATTGAGTCACCTTGGTGGCTCAGTTGGTTAAGTACCCAACTTCGCTCAGGTTATGATCTCGCAGGTCATGGGTTGGAGCCCTCCGTTGGGCTCTCTGCTGACAGCTCAGAGCCTGGAGCCTACTTTGGATTCTGTGTCTCTCTCTATCTGCCCCTCACCCACTCAGTCTCTGCCTCCCTGTCTCTCTCTCAAAAATAAACATTAAAAATTTTTAAAAATAGATAAATAAATAAATCAGATTGGAGTTACTTTTAATTCTAATGTTAGATTTCTACTTTTTTCAATTGAATCATAAAACAAGTCAATAAGAAAGGATTTTCAAAACTATTACTTGCTTTTATATAAATAAGGATAGTCACATCTGAATTCATCTGCAAAAATTTTGAAGACATATCATATTAGTACACAGTTACACTAATTTTATATTTAGAAGCTGGCATAAGGAAACTCACCAGAGCTAAAATGTGTTCATGTGTTCAGATGGAATTAATTTCAGACAATCTAAAGAGAGAAGAAACAACTGGTAATGATGCAATTCCACTGCCACTTAGCGTGTAAACTGGAGGCAGAAAGAGAACTGAAATTCAGATCAGAGAAGTGAAATTAATTATTCTCCTTATCAGTTGCTTGAATAATATTTTTTTTACAAATAGTTTATTGTCAAATTAGTTTCCACATAACACCCAGTGCTCATCCCCAAGAGTGTCCTCCTCTATGCCCATCCCTCCTCCCCCCCACATCCATCAGTCCTCAGTTTCTGTCAGCATTCAAGAGTCTCTCATGGTTTGCCTCTCTCCCTTTGCCCCACAATTTCCGCCCTTCTTCTCCCCCTTGTTCCTCCGTCAAGTTCCTCCTAATCCTCCTATACGTGCAAACACATGATATTTGTCTTTCTCTGCCTGACTTGAATAATATTTTTTGAGAATAAGCTCAAAAAATGTTAATGTGCTTTCTGAGTTACATTAACACTGACATAATAAGGAGAAAAAATGAGCTAGGGTTATCATCTTTCTTTATGTCCATTTGAGAAAAGGGATCACATTTGCAAACATTGGGAAAAGTTTAGCTTTCTTCAGCTGGAGATAAGACAAGGAACCCTCCGCTGGGTAGCAGAGACCAAGGCCTGTAGTGACCCTCACAGAAGGACGCAATGAGAAGCACACTCTGAAGTCAGTGAGAAATTTCCTGTGAGATGCACCTCTGAGCCTGCCTGAAATTTAGTGCCCAAGAGGCAGGCTCCGGGGCTATATAGCAGCATCTTGCAAGTAAGAGAGCAATGGCAAAGAGGGCTAAACGATGGAGTACCAAGAAGAGCACAACCACCCTGTTTTGACAATACTGACGTCCAGGATTAGTGCAGAACCTCCCCAAAACAGGAAAGGGAGTTTCAAAAATGTTTGGTTGAATTTTCCCTCTAACCTCAGGACAGATTACATTCAATTTAGGAAATAAGGGAATGTGATATTTCTTTACTCCCGGCATTGTGGGGTAAAATTCATGCCCATTGTTTGTAATTTTATAATAGTGACCCCTTGGTAAGAAAAAAGAGCATATAAATGGAATGGAAATCCTGTCCCTTATGATAAGAGACAACAATGCTTATGTCAGGCTTTTTTTGGGTGGTAACAGATTAAGTAGTTAGTTCAAAAGTGAATTTTTTCTGTAAAATTTATTTGACTTCTTCAAATCAAGAGTGAAATAGTGGGGTGCCTGGGTGGCTCAGTTGGTTAAGTGACCGACTTCGGCTCAGGTCATGACCTCATGGTTCGTGGGTTCAAGCCCCGTGTTGGGCTCTGTGCTGACAACTCAGACCTTGGAGCCTGCTTCTCATTCTATCTTCTCTTTCTCTCTGCCCCTCCCCTGCTCACACTCTATGTGTGTGTCTCTCTCTCAAAAATAAACAAACATTAAAAAGAAGTTTTTTTAAAAAAAAGAAAGAAAGAATGATAACCAGAAGAATCTTTTCTGCACACTTTGCAATTTGCCTTACTATTTAAAAAAAAAAAAAAACAGTAGAGGGGCACCTGGGTGGCTCAGTCAGATAGGCCTCCAACTTTGGCTCAGGTCATGATCTCACAGTTCACCGGTTCAAGCCCTGCGTTGGGCTCTGTGATGACAGCTCAGAGCCTGGGCCTGTTTCAAATTCTGTCTCCCTCTCTCTCTCTCCCTCCCCCATTTGCTCTCTGTCTCTCTTTCCCTCTCTCTCTCATAAATAAACATTAAAATAATTTTTGTAAACAGTAGAATTATGGACTCAGACTTTTACAGAGCAAATTAAACTATATGCATATATATACATATAATGTTTGTATATAGATATAGTTAAGCAGATTAGAGATATATATGTACAGTTAAATATATATGTACACAGTTAAATAGGTTTAAACAAAGTATGAAATAAGAGTTAAATAGGAAAAGGGAATCATCATCTGCCTCACTTTTCCTCTTGAAGTAAAGTTTTGCAAGATCATCTGCTGTGATTGACCAGTGACATACAAGGAGACTGGATAATAATAAGACCACATTTCCTCATGTGCTATTTTCTCCCTCTTCTGGTCATTTCCATCCCCATTTCCTTCTTAACATCAAGGACTCCTGGACAGGATGCCTGGTCTGAAATTAACACTATTATTTCTCCTAAATAGAATATTCTTCAATGACTCCTAATCTATTTTCATCTCAATGATGGTTTGTCATTTCATTCCAGCCTGGGCTTTTCTTGCTGTGCTTGTATATATAGTTAGATTTTGATTTGGCTAAGGATGTTAGTAGCCTTCAAAATATCAGAGGCTTAAACCAGATGCTTATTTTCCTTTTGCTTTAACATCCAGATACAAGTAGTATAGGGCTGCCATGGAACTCTCTCCTGTGAAGTCAGTGCAGACTTTGGATTCTTCTAGTTTTTTACTCTATCATCTGAGGTCTCTACTCTCAAGGTTACCTCATGGTCCAAGATGGCTCCTCAGCTCCAGCAAGAAGAAGGAAAAAGTCATGGGGTCAAAGGGCATGTAAGCCTTTCCTTAAGGAAGGGCCTCTGAAGCTTTTACAGGATACTGTTATTTATATCCATTGATTGGAACTTACTCTCCTGGCCACATACAATTGCAAGGAAGAATGGGGAATTGTCTTCATTTTGGGAGACCTATGTACAGCTGGAAATTCTAATGGAAGAATGGATATTGGGAGGAAATAGCAGTTTCTGCCATCCTGTTTGAACCATGATGCCTTTGAGAACTCCCTTGTTGCAAAAACACAGTAGTATTTTATCAAGCAGCAAAGATCTGAGCAGGTTTCTGCATGATTACTATGACTCTAGAATAAAAGCTGACTTTTCAGTCATACTGGAGCACCCTATTAACAACTACATTGTCAGTGTTTAATCTTCACCTGCAAAGTCGAATACAAAAACCTCTCCATTCCACCCTTTCTTTCCCTCATTACATCTTTAGAAGTATCTACTCTTGCTGACTCACTTCCTCATCTCCTTTATCTTCAACCTTCTTCAGAATGAATTCTCCCAACTTACTCCACCATTTTTGCTAAGGCCAAGAGTTAACCTATAAAACTGAATTAATCAGCTGTTTTTCTGTCATCTTCCCTGGCTTCTCAGCAAAGCTGGCACTTCCTCTTTCTTGAAACCTTCTCTTCTGTTGGATTCCCTGACACAACATTCTTCCAGAGGCTCCTTATAAATCTCCCGTGTGAACTTCTCCTTGATCAGAACACAAAATGATAGATCTCCTAAGTCCAGTTCTGAGTTCTTCTGTTCTCTACTATTGCATGTAGATGAATTCATCTACTGCAGGCTTCAATTATCATTGTGTGTTGAGGATTCACCAAACTATGTTTATAGTTTGACCTTTCTTCTGTTTTGCAATGTCTCTTTTTCTTTCAGTGTCTGAGCAAGTAAGTGACTAATTTGTCTTTGGTTAGCCAAAGTTCCTTCTTTATCATCCATCTGAATGCACAAAAATTTTTAAAAATGTATGAGCTTGTTAGTATTAAGAGAAAAATATTATAGCTAGCTTATCACCATAATGTTTAATCTTTTATTCCTTAAACTGCCAACTAATTTAAATAATTAGATGTCTGCTTTTTCAAAGACACATTCCCTGTATATCATTGAGGATTTAAAAACAGAAACTAAAGACAATGTCTCTTTATTGGGAATTTAGAAATATAACTGAGGGTCACCTAGGTGGCTCAGTCAGTTAAGTGTCTGACTCTTCATTTCAGCTTTGAATATGATTTCATGGTTCATGGTTTGAGCCCCACATCCTGTTTAGGATTTTCTCTCTCCTTCTCTCTCTCTCCCCTACTCATGCTTGCTGGCAGTCTCTCTCTCTCAAAAATAAATAAACTTCAAAATATAATTAAGAATAAAGATATGTCTTAAATATACAAATATACACAGGTATTTGCAACATATACATAGTTATATGTATGCAAAGAGCAATTTTAAGCCCTTCTAGGGATAAGTATAAGTTTATATAATGGGTCTGTGCCTTATATAAAGGCACAGTTATTTATAAAATATAGATAACAATACCTACCTCACAAGATTGTTGTAAAGATTGTATGACTGATATACATAGGAGTGTCTCAAAAGTTACAAGAAAAATTCAATATACCACAGATACCTAATAAAACTGAGATGTTTTTGAGCTCTGTCTCTCACAGTTTTATTCTCCATGAGACATCATTAATTTTTTTTTAATGTTTTATTCACTTTTTGAGATAGAGACAGAGACAGAGCATGAGCGGGGGAGGGGCAGACAGAGAGGGAGACACAGAATCTGAAGCAGGCTCAAGGCTCCAGGGTGTCAGCACAGAGCCCGACACAAGGCTCAAACCTGTGAACTGTGAGATCATGACCTGAACCAACGTCGGAGGCCTAACCAACTGAGCCACCCAGGCACCCCTCCATGAGACATTATTGAAGGTTGTCTACATTTGTTTTGAAGTTTTTTTCAGACAAAATGATCATTGTGGGTATTCTGGTATGGAACACTGAGATAGCAAGTGACTAGCTATGCAAGTGTTAGAGAAAATCCAAATGTACTTCCTAAGGAAAAGGAAAATCACTGGTTTTGTCTACTGATACCTGGTCATATGAACTACTTATATGCAGCTTTGAAGATCTTCTGTTCTACCATGCCCACTCTCAGTTAGAACACATCATCAGCTACAGAATATCTGCATTCCTGGGTGCTCCTCAGATTTTATATTTGAATTTTCTGCTGGTGAACTCATATCAATAGCTTAGTTGAGAGAAGTAGTTCTTGAGAAATCATCTATGGTAATGTTTTTACCTTGGATTAAATTACATTCTGAGAAGAAACACTTGAACTAAATTACTTAGCCCCTTGCAAAATCACTGAGTTTTAATATTATATTTCCAGTTTTTACCAAAATTATTATAACAAATAGTGATGTAAATATTTGGTCTTTATTAAGCAAAACCAGATCATTTCATTGCCGAATGAGCAATGTTTTATCTTTGTGTCTACTGTCAGAAATTGTTATAAGAATTTAAAACCTGAAAGATGATATATATGTCTCAGGGAATGGGTATGCTTCTTCCTATCTAAAAGTTATGAAATCTGACTTAGTTTGGTCCTAGTTTGGTTTGGTACTGGCTGCCAGGAAGTTAAAAGGCAAATTAAATGATCAATCACACTAAGTCCATCGCTATTATGATCACTTTTTACCTTCTTTCACGATTGATTCTCTATTTCTGTTTTATTGTATATAAGCAGGTGATAGATGGATAGATAGACAGATAGATAGATAGATGATAGACAGATAGATAGATAGATAGATAAACAGATAGATCTCCCTTAGGTTAAGCCACATTAAATCTGTTAAGGTAAGATTTTGTTTTCTTCTACTGTTAATGTTAATGGATATTTATCATTTCAGAGAGTCATTGTAAATACATAAGAAATGTTGGAATGAGGACTAAACGTTTAAGAAATTTAAAAAGATATTTAGAATTATCTTTTTAGAATTTCAATACTGCAGTAACAAATATTTAAATGTATTCTAAATTTCAATTTAATCTTTTTTTAAATGATCAACAAATAGATTTAAATCATGATTTGATTTGCATTTCTAATTTGCACATCATGAATCCTATTGAATAAAGTAAATTAGAATGGTTTGCATATTGAAGATTTAGCAAGAACACAATCTCTCAAGAATATGAACTGCTTTATTTGACTTGCAAGATCTCTTCAATTATAATCTTCTCCTTCCATACAGTTTTATATTTTTCATAGGAAAGGCAATACAAAAAAGCTCAAATTGCCATAAAATTTTCATAGGGTTATAAAGCTAAAACTATTTTTAAAGGGTTATTTTATTTAACATTTCTTAAATTAATTAGAATTTATATTACATTTTTTATTTTTATTATTTTATGAAGATTTTTTAAAATGTATATTATTGAGAGAGAACTTGTGGGGATGAGCACTGAGTGTTATGTGGAAACTAATTTGACAATAAACTATTTGTAAAAAAAAGAAAAGACATTGGCATCTGACAGGACAATAGGAATGTGACAATAATTTACATTAGCTGAGGAGAAAATGAGAAGCAATGGAAGAAATCTAAGTTAAAAATTTTTGTTGATCTAGAAAAAAATAAAAAGTGTATATTATTGAGAGAGAGAGAGAGAGAAGGCATGCACGTAAGTGGAGGAGGGACAGAGAGAGAGAGAGAGAGAGAGACAGGGGATCTGAAGTAGGTTCTGTACTGACAGCACAGAGCCCAATGTGGGGCTCAAACTCACAAACCAAAAAATCATGACTTGAGCAGAAATCAAGACTCGGAGGCTTAACCAATTGAGCCAACTAGGCATCCCAATTAGACTTTATATTTTAAAAAAATATTTTTATTTTTTAAGGTTTATTCTTGAGAGAGACAGAGCATGAGCAGGGAAGGGGCAGAAAGAGAGAGAGAGGGAGACAGAATCTGAAGCAGGCTCCAGGCTCTGATCTGGCAGCACAAAGCTTCACATGGGGCTAGAACTCAGGAAATGTGAGATCATGACCTGAGATAAAGTAGGATGTTTAACAAACTGAGCTATCCAGGTACCCAATTAGACTTTATATTTTAAAGCAGTTTTTAGATTTACAGAAAAATTTAGCAAAAAGTACAGCATTCCTATGTACTCCCTCTTCTCTTACCCACAGCAATATTTCATTTTTAGTAAGAACAGTTTAAAAAAATTTAAGCCAAAGGATACTTGGGGAGGGAACGCCCCCACCCCAAAATAAATAAACTTTATTTTATTTTTTCCTGCATTTCTTCTTTTTTCCTTTTTGACAATAATTTATTGTCAAATTGGTTTCCATACAACACCCAGTGGTCATCCCAACAGTGCCCTCCTCCATGCCCATCACCTGCTTTCCTCTCTCCCTCACCTCCATCAGTTTGTTCTAAGTCTTTAAGAGTCTCTTATGGTTTGCCTCCATCCCTCTCTGTAACTTTTTCCCACTTCTCCTCCCTCATGGTCTTTTGTTAAGTTTCTTCTGCTTCACATATGAGTGAAAACATATGGTATCTGTCCTTCTCTGCCTGACTTATTTCATTTAGCATAATACCCTCCAGTTCCATCCACAGTGCTACACATGGCCAGATTTCATTCTTTCTCATTGCCATGTAGTATTCCATGGTATAGATAAACCACATCTGCTTGATCCATTGGTCGGTTGATGGACATTTAGGCTCTTTCCATGATTTGGCTGTTGTTGAAAGTGCTGCTATGAACATTGGGGTACATGTGCCCCTATGCATCAGCAGTCTTGAAAATAATTTTTTTTAGAAATGAGGAGGCAACTGGGTAGCTCAGTCAGTTAGGCATCTGACTTTGGCTCAGGTCTTGATCCTGCAGTTTGTGATTTCGAGCCTCACCTTGGGCTCTCTGCTGTCAGCAAGGAGCCAGCTTCAGATCCTCTGTCCCCCTCTCTTTCTACCCCTCCCCTGCCACTCATGCTCACTTTCTCCCTTAAAAATAAACACTAAAAAAGCTTCTTTCCTTAGAAGCCTCCAGCAAATCTAAAAAAAAATAAAAATATAATTTCATTATTACAATAAGTAATTGGCAACTGTGACTTCCAATGACCTCCTTTCTTATTCTATTCATAGATGCTACATGGTTAAATGCATCTCACAAGGATAAGTAAAATATTACAATTACAGAATTGCTTAAACTGGACACACTGAATTGAATATACCTATGTTTATAAGAAATATAAAAATTATACTTGATCATTGTTATTAAAATAATATTTTAAACATCGTCTTTAAGGTGCCTGTTATTCATCTGTTCTGATATTCTTTCTATACATTTCATCCATTTGTGCCAATTTTAGTGCCGAGTTCTTTTTTTTTTTTTTTTTTTTTAGTTT
>NW_027529433.1:2873868-2957193 GCF_008692635.1 Crocuta crocuta
AGTATTCCATGGTATAGATAAACCACATCTGCTTGATCCATTGGTCGGTTGATGGACATTTAGGCTCTTTCCATGATTTGGCTGTTGTTGAAAGTGCTGCTATGAACATTGGGGTACATGTGCCCCTATGCATCAGCACTCTTGAAAATCTTTTTTTTTAGAAATGAGGAGGCAACTCGGTAGCTCAGTCAGTTAGGCATCTGACTTTGGCTCAGGTCTTGATCCTGCAGTTTGTGATTTCGAGCCTCACCTTGGGCTCTCTGCTGTCAGCAAGGAGCCAGCTTCAGATCCTCTGTCCCCCTCTCTTTCTACCCCTCCCCTGCCACTCATGCTCACTTTCTCCCTTAAAAATAAACATTAAAAAAGCTTCTTTCCTTAGAAGCCTCCAGCAAATCTAAAAAAAAATAAAAATATAATTTCATTATTACAATAAGTAATTGGCAACTGTGACTTCCAATGACCTCCTTTCTTATTCTATTCATAGATGCTACATGGTTAAATGCATCTCACAAGGATAAGTAAAATATTACAATTACAGAATTGCTTAAACTGGACACACTGAATTGAATATACCTATGTTTATAAGAAATATAAAAATTATACTTGATCATTGTTATTAAAATAATATTTTAAACATCGTCTTTAAGGTGCCTGTTATTCATCTGTTCTGATATTCTTTCTATACATTTCATCCATTTGTGCCAATTTTAGTGCCGAGTTCTTTTTTTTTTTTTTTTTTAAGATTTTACTTTTGGGCATCTGGGCGGCATAGTCACTTAAACGCCTGGCTTCAGCTTAGGTCATTATCTCATGGTTCATGGATTTGAGCCCCACATTGGGCTCTCTGCTGCCAGCAAGGAGCCTGCTTCTGATCCTGTCTTCTTCTCTGCCCCTCCCCCACTTGCCTGCACACTCTCTCTAAAAGATAAAATATACATGTAAAAAAAAAAAGATTTTATCTTTAGGCAATCTCTACACCCGACATGGGGCTGGAACTTACAACCCCAAGATAGTCTCGCGCTATAAGTACTAAGCCAGCCAGACGCAGCCCCTAGTTCTTTTTCTTGGTGAATTGTTGCTCAAAGACAATTTGGGGAATATCTGCCATTATATTAACTCTTCTTCAGAGTATTTTACTTTTCCCAATATTTTTTCTACAATCATAACCACAATGAAGTATACAGTTCAGTGGTACTAAGTATGTTCACATTGTTGTGCAGCTATCACCACCATCCATCACCAGATTCTTTTCATCTTGTAGAACTGAAACTCTGTATCCATTAAATGTTAGCTCCCCACTCTCCCCTCTCCCAGCCCCTGGCAACCACCACTACACCTTCTGTCTTTCTAAGTTTAACTATTTTGGCCACTTCATTTAGATAGAATCACATATTATTTGTCTTCTTATGACTGGTTTATTTCACTTGGCATAATGTCTTCAAGTTTCATCTATATTGTAGTATATGTTGGCATTTCCTTCCTTTTTAAGGTTGATTAATATTCCATTGTGTGTATGTACCACATTTTGCTTATCCATTCATCCATCAATGGACAGCGAGCTTCTTCCATGTTTTAGCTATTATGAATACTGCTGCTATGAACCTGAGTGTATGTCAAGTGTTTCTGAAAGAATGCTTATCAAGTCCCAGGGGCAATCCCAGAATAATTCTTGCCTAAATTCTGTGACTGAAGAGCAGATATGGTCTCCTGGCCCCCCGTCTCTCTCATGGCCTAACACTGTATCTAGAGAAGTCTGTGATCCTTGTCTGTTCATGTATAATGTATGAAATTAACAATATGATGGAAGTGTACATCAGAGTTTGGGATTTATGAGTGATTACTTTGGAATAATTATGGACTCAGATATTTCTGTAGGAAATCTCTAATTATTTGTATCTGCAAAGGTTTTCTTTTCAGGTAGTCATTTATCCCAAAGAGTAACATATTAATTTGAGGGGGTTGGGGAGAAGGTTGGGGGGCAGGGAGTGGGTAAATCTTGGTTACCAGCTTTCTCAGAATCAAAGAAGGGAAGAAAGATGAGGTTTCACTATTAGATGTTCAGACTTTCACTTAGTGATTTTCCTGGTTTCAGTCCTGAGCCTCCTGTATTATGTAAAAAAATTACCCCCCCAAAAAAAAGCAGTTTTTAAAAGGACCTTTAAAAACAAAAAGGGGATTAAAAAAATTCAGTGTATTAAAAATTCTGGCTATTCTTCACAAATTCTCTCTTCTCACAGTTTTCCCATTTTGATAAATGGTGACTTTATACTCATGGTTGCTCACATTAACTTGGGCATCATCATTCCCTTGTCTCTTTTTTTCCATTTTCTCTCACATTTACATCTACCAATCGGTAAGTCCTCTTGGCTCCACTCTCACAATATACCAACTTCTCACCACCTGCTGCAAGCCACCACCATCTCTAGTCTATGGCAGATTGTTCTATTGACGTTTATTCCTGTTGTGTTGCCAACAAAGAATCTATATGCTATCTGCTTGGACTAACATGCTAATATGCACTTGCCTGTGTTTTTTCATGCCATAGCTTTCTGCCCTGGACCTGACCACCGATACTCTGATTTGCGGTATCTGTGAGACTCCTTCCAGTCGTATCGCAGTTTTAGAACTCTCTACCTTAGGTCTTTTCTACACCAAATTTAAGGAGGGAGGGCTCTGCTGGTGAGGAGGGGAGAAGAGCAAAAGCAATAAACTATCTGTCCTGTAATTCCATCCCAGGCCATGCCAACAATTCCTCAGAAAATAACTGTGACTGTCACTGTGCTGGTCATTTGTCTATTTGTCTTCAAATTTATTCCATCTTTCCTCCATTCCACTGTGTGTTGCAGGGCCCTGACCCCTGCAAAGTACATTTCCCAGGCTCTTTGACAACTGGTTCCTAGTTAAGATGGAACACTGAGGAGACAGTGACTGGAGATCGGAGGGTGAGAAGTGGAAAACCAGGGCATTTCTCCTTTCTCCCTCTGCTTTGTGTAACATCTCAGGCAGGGCTCCAACTCCACCATGGCTCCATCTCTCTCCAGCATTCCTAGGCTCTGGTTCTGCCTCCTTCTCCCTCTGGCTGCTGGAGCGATAGCAGTTTCCTGCTTTTGGTAAACTCTAAAGTGTTGCCTCACTGACCTATAATTGCCTTCTCAGCTCTCTCATCACTTTCATGACTTGTTCCCCACAGTAACTTTTCTCTATTAAAATACTTTGGTTCTGGGGGCACCTGGGTGGCTTAGTCAGTTCAGTGCCTGACTCCAGATTTTAGCTCAAGTCATGATCTCAGGTTCATGAGTCTGAACTCCATGTTCAGCTCTGTGCTGACAGAAGGAAACCTGCTTGGGATTCTCTCTCTCTCTCTCTCTCTCTCTGCCACTTCCCCATTTGCACTCAATCTCTCTTAAAATAAGTAAGACAAACTTTGAAACAATAAAAAATAAATAAAATACCCAGTTTCTATTTTTCTGCCTTGACCCTAATACTGTCACCTTTCAAATTCTTGCCATATTTTTCTTATACTTGATCTAGTTTTAGGCTTATAACCAGACTTACCATCTCATATATTACTAATATTTTTTTTGCATTCATAGCTACCCTGAAGGTTTAAAACAAAATTGTCCATCTTCTATAAAAGCGAAGTATGGGGGTGCCTGGGTGACTTAGTCAGTTAAGTGTCTGACTACTAATTTTGGTTCAGGTCATGATCTCATTCATGGGATCGAGCCCTCCATTGGGCTCTGTGTTGACATTACAGTGCCTGCTTAGGATTACCCCTCCTCTGTCTCTGCCCTTCCCTCTACTTGTGTTCACACGTTTTTGTGCTCTCTCACTCTCTTAAAATAAATAAACATTAAAAATTAATAATAATAAATAAAAGTGAAATATGTTTGGAATCATAGTCTACGTGTTTGTTCTCAAGACTAGGGATAGCAGCTTCCATTTGGGCAAATCCGTATCATGTGTTGGATACTGGCACATGTTTTCTCAAATCTTCATGATCACGTACAAGGTAGTTACTACTCCCTGTTTATTGAAAGAGAAAACTGAGGCCCAGAGAAGTGAAAGAACTGGACTAAGATTATGTAGCTCATATGTAGTGAGGCTTGGCTTCTCACATATCTGCTTAATACAAGCAACTTCCTCTACTCCACTCCACTTTTCTAACATACAGCATGCCCCCCTTCATATTAATCAGTGTTTGCTCCTCCTGATGATTTTAATAAGCACAAATAGGTTTAGTATATATTATATATTTACATAGTAATTTTAGGGCCACATGAAATATATATGAATTTAGGAAATATTAAGTATAAGCATAGGGAACTTTCTGTGTCTTGATTAGGTCAACATGGCTTCAAACGTCATCCCGGCTACTATTTTTCACTTGAGCCATGGAAACAATATTGAATCAGTGACTTAATTCTATCATGTAAAACTAACCATATGTTTCAATATCCATTGAGCTCCATTATGAAGTTAAACCGGAATAGGTACTTTTATTTACTTTACAAAAAATCGAGAAGCAAAACCAAAGCAGTTGTTCTATCTAATTACTGAACCCGTTTTGAAAGGAAGAAGCTACTTCCTAAGAGAAGCTGCCACATTCAGCAGAGAAACAGAAGATACACGGAGCCAGTTCTTAAGCACTACAAGATTTAAATCCGAAAAGCATCCTACCATTTTATTTGTTCACAAACTTGAGGGTGTACTCTTAATGGCTCAAGTTGGTTGAGCTTCTGACTTCGGCTCAGGCCATGATCTCACAGTTCATGTGTTCAAGCCCCATGTCAAGCTCTGTACTGACAGCTTGAAGTGGGAGCCTTCTTTGAATTCTGTGTGTCCCTATCTCTCTGCCCCCCCACTCCCCCCGCCTCTCTCTCTGCACGCATGCTTGTGTACTCACTGTCTCTTTCTCAAAAAATGAACATTAAAAAAAAAGTTTTTTAGGGGTGCCTGGGTGGCTCAGTTGGTTAAGCGTCCAACTTTGGTTCAGGTCATGATATCACAGTTCATGGGTTTGAGCCCCACGTTGGGCTCTGTGCTGACAGCTAGCTCAGAGCCTGGAGCCTGTTTTGGATTCTGTGTCCCCTCTCTCTCTGACCCTCCCCTGCTCCTGCTGTCTCTCTCTCAGAAATAAATAAAACACTAAAAAAAAATTTATTAAGTTGTTTTAATTCGAAGAAAGTAGAAAGTGTGACCCAAAGAAGTGGCAAGGCAAGGACTTCAAGTGGGAATTAACAACAGACGAGGAAACAATAGATTTTACTTGAAAAGAAAGTGAAATACAGTCCTACCTTTCCTCTTTTTGCTGTCAAATCCTTGAGCCCTGGCATTCACCTTCAGGAGTTAGAAATCCTCAGGAGTTTGACCCAATTCCACAAATAACACTTGGGTATAATTTGCATGTAAATTTGTACTTTGCAGGATTTTCTGTAACAAGCTAACATTCCATACTCATTTTTTGCTGCTGCCTAGCACCCACCCAGTTCCTTCCAGCACTGGCTGCTATATGTTAAGAAATGACAAATGATTTATAACATATAGTTGGGTAAAACACAAGCTTCCTATGATTCTATTCCCCTTGGAAGTGGGGAAGTAAAACACCTCACAGTCCACAGTCTTAGCACATATATTTTTAAAATTTTTTTGTGTTTATTTATTTTTGAGAGAGAAAGAAAGAGAGACAGAGCATAAACAGGGGAGGAGGGGCAGAGAGAAAGGGAGACAGGATCCGAAGCAGGCTCCAAGCTCTGAGCTGTCAGCATGGAGCTCATTGTGGGGCTAGAACTCACAAACTGTAAAATCATGACCTGAGTCGAAGTCAGATGCTTAACCAACTGAGCCACCCAGGCACCTCTTACCATATATTTTTAAGTCAAAAAAAAATATATTTCTTGGATGACTTACTGTTTTAAAATGCTTGTGCCCCTAATTCTTTATATTAGCACAGGTGATCAGAAGTTAATTCTATACCATTGTTTATCAAAATGTAAATACAGGTACATGGAATTTAGTTCTGATTAACCCACCAAAATGATAAAAATAAAGGATCCTTCATTTGATACTCACTTAACAACCAATAATACATTTTTACTTTCAAAGAAAAATCTGATTTCTACCATTTAATGGGGGCAGTCCGTTCATTTTAGGCTATGCTTACAAGGTTTCAAATTCTTTCATGCAGAACTTATTATAAAATTATTTTTTTAGACTTCTAGTGACTGTAAAATATATTCATTACAAAATAGATAGATTTATTTTATATCTTATTTTTAGAGACTTCTGTGGAATACTTTCCATAACTTCTCAAGATTGAGTGTTGCCTCCAAGAAAATAGCTAATCCTGTTTTATTTACTCTAAGACCTTTTTTGCTGAGATTTACTTTCTTTTCAAAAGGCCATGGTGTTAAGGCATTTAGCATTCCAGTCAGGAGTTAACAATGCATCTTTAGAGATCTAGCATTTGGTCAGGAGTCAGCAGACCTGGGTTTAAGATCTGGCTCTACCACTAACTGAGCTATGTCATCTTGGGAAAGTGTTTTAACTTCTTAGAGCCTAGGTTTCCACATCATACAGTGGAGTAAAAATTACAGCCACATGTCATTCATAGGCTTCATGTGAAATAATGAAATCTATATTAGAGTATTTAGAGAATCTACACATTCTCTACTGCTTGAAAATTTTATGCATGGCTGACATTGTGCCAGCGAAGCAGGAAGTACTCACATACGTCCTCAGTCCCAAATTTCTAAGGTTTTCTACACTTCAATAATTTGGCCCAACAGTCAAAAGAGGAAGAAGAAAAAAATACTTTTTTTCTTGTATTTAAGATTCAGATACTCACTTTAAGTCTTTCACCTCTCAAACGACAATCTTACAAACATATTTCCTGAGTGAAAAGCTTCTCTTTAACTGAATATTGCAAGGACTCCAAATACTCTTGATTTAAAACCAAGAACTCAAAACGAGGAAGGGCAGAAAGAATCAGTTAGGTAGTTTCTAAGTGCTGTTATTTAGCTTAGTTGTTCTAACAAAGAATAATTTCTGTTAGATAATGCACATAACATTCATCATGAAACAGGATCTGGCAGCTTAGAATTACATCTTAAAATTTGTATCAGGGGGCCTGGTGGCTTAGGCGGTTAAGTGTCCAACTCTTGATTTCAGCTCGGGTCATGACCTCATGGTTTGTGAGTTTGAGCCCCTCATCAGGCTCTGTGCTGACAGCATGGAGCTTGCTCTGGATTCTCTCTCTCCCTCTTTCTCTGTCCCCCTCCCAACTCATGCATGTGTGCATGCATGTGCATGCTCTCTCTCTCTCTAAATAAATGAATAAACTTAAAAAAAGAAATATGAAAGTATCAGATGAGTGCACTAAGTAGGATATAGAATTGTTGAATCACTGTACTGTTCACCTGACACTAATTTACTGTGTATTTGCTATGCTGGAATTAAAATTTTTTAAAAGTTGTATCAAATGGGGGCGCCTGGGTGGCTCAGTTGGTTAAGTGTCTAGCTTCGGCTCAGGTCATGATCTCAGGGTTCGTGGATTCAAGGCCCACATCAGGCTCTGTGCTGACAGCCAGCTCAGAGCCTGGAGCCTGTTTCGGATTCTGTATCTCCCTCTCTCTCTGACCCTCCCCTGTTCACGCTCTCTCTCTCTCTCTCTCAGAAATAAATAAAACATTTTAAAAAATAAATATCAAATGAAATAATGTGAAATCCTGGATTTTAAAAGTAAAAGTGGAAATATTAAAAGGCAAGTTATCTAGGGAATTTCAGGATGATGGAAAACTAATAACAGAAATTTTACAGGGATTCCTCAAGCCAAGCATTTAATTCATAAGGCACATTGCTATCTTCTGGATAGCAAAATCAGTTTCCTCCCTGCTCCCCCCTTTTCATGGAGAGTAAGAAAGTAAAAAATAAAAGAGAGAGAGAGAGAAAGAGAGAGACACAGAGAGAGAGAGAGAGGATCAATGCTCAAAGCTTCTGAAATGCAGTACCAGGGCCTGATTTATTCTCTCGTCTGAAACAACTGAAGAGTCAACCAAAAATAGTTGTCAATGACAAAACAGTTTTCAAGACATTGGACATCAGGTGAAGAAAGCCAGTGGTCCCTGAGAGATGGCAAATGACAAAGTGAACCCTAGGTTTTTGAAGCTTTCTGACTTGAGAGAGAATTTCCAGGCCACAGTGTAGACAGGGAGCACCCAGGAAGAGCCTATAGACTCCCCAAGTTACAGAGACAGGCAGCAGAGTGTGTAGGTCAGACTGCCAGAGAGGACAGGGTTGCCCAGAAAGGGATCCCCAGAGACTGGCAGATACGCCCCCTCAAAAACTCCACTGAGGACTGATAAGGGTCTGTATTTGATGACCCTACCTGTAGCATGCGGGTAGTTAGAATTCCGTACAAAAGCCAGAGCTGACACAGGGCCAGGATTGGTGCCTATTCTTCCCAGCCAGACAGGAAAACCTCATAATTTACTGACAAAAGTAAAAGTACTTAAAAGGGACTGGCCTCAGTGTTGGGGAATTATTGGCCCTAGAATAAATGCTGCTTCGGTCCATATTTTTCTCAGACACCACTTCCTTTGCCATTTAACTTTAAATTTTGTACAGAACTGAGTGATGAATTTTAGTCTTCCATCTTTTCTACATGACTACAAACTTCTGGCACTCTGTCTATTTGTAAGTGTCCCCAACATCTAACAGATGTATTTACTTCATTGTTATACTGCAATGTGTAACATTTAAAAATTTTTTAAATTAAAAAAATTTTTAAACCAATTTTTAAAAATGCTATTATTTTAGGGGCTCCTGGGTAACTCACTTTAGTTGAGCATCTGACTCTTGGTTCTGGCTCAGATCATGATCCCAGGATTGTGGGATTGAGCCCCCCATTGGGTTCCATGCTGAGCGTGGAGCCTGGTTAAGATTCTCTCTTTCCCTCTGCCCCCTCCCCCACTCGTACTCACTCTCTCTCTCTCTCTCAAATAAAAAAATAAAACAGCCGCCTTGTTCTTGCTGATTGATTTGCTAAAAATATATGCTATAATTTGACATTATAAATTAAATTCACACTGTAAAACAGTTCATCATGAGATTTTGTTTGGGAAAAAACAAATCTTTTCATGACTAAAGTGTATGGAAAGTGCTTCTCCTAGATGAATTATAGAGATGCGTTTAGTATAACAAAAAAGGGAAGTCTTCTATTGATAGAGATTTTTCACTGAGAAGATATGAGTTGATAAGATGGACAAAAGTAAGAATTTAGTAAATCTCATACTACATCATGGAAGACAAATGTCTACAGGTATATTTTATATATATTTCATAGATCTACAAATAAAAATGTGCAAGGGTGGCTGGGTGGCTCAGTTGGTTGAGTGACTGGCTCTTGGTTTTGGCTTGGGTTGTGATCCCAGGGTCATGGGATTGGGCCTCCGTGTTCAATGTGGAGCCTGCTTGGGATTCTTTCTCTCTCTCTCTCTCTCTTTTTCATGCTTTCTCTCCCATTTGCACTCTCTTTCCCTCTAAAATAAATTTAAAACCTTTTTTATTTTTTTAAAAATGAAAAAAAAAAACAAAAATTTTTAATGTGGAATGTTAGGGGCACCTGTATGGCACAGTTGGTTAACTGTCCAGCTTTGGCTCAGCTCAGGTCATGATCTCATGTTTCAAGGCCTGAGTCAGGCTCCACACGGAAGGTTCAGAGCTGCTTGTGATACTCTCTCTCCCTCTCTCTCTTCCCCTCCCTAACTTACATACGCACGCTCTCTCTCTCTCTCTCAAAATAATAAAAATACAAGAAAGAAAGTGAATGTAAGAGTGAGCAGTATTCTCCCTCTGCCCCTCCCCTGCTCTTGCTCTCTCTCTCTCTCTCTCAAAGTAAATAAATAAATGGTATAATTGACTAGGCAAATGATTTCCCCAGTGACATGAAAAATTTTAAGTTTGAGGTTATTCTTTACAGGGGCACCTGGGTGGCTCAGTCGGTTAAGCGTCCGACTTCAGCTCAGGTCATGATCTCACGGTTCGTGGTTTCGAGCGCCGCGACGGGCTCTGGCTGACAGCTCAGAGCCTGGAGCCTGTTTCAGATTCTGTGTCTCCCTCTCTCTCTGATCCTCCCCTGCTCACGCTCTCTCTCTCTCTCTCTCTCAGAAATAAATAAAAAACATTTTTAAAAATTAAAAAAAGATTAGTCTTTACATATCTGTGGTCATGATGAGTTATTAAATGAGTCAGAGGCAGGGATTGTTCTTAAGACAGCAAGCAAAGGAGGCAGGGAAATGAAGCAGAATTCCTAGGCCATGAAACAAAACAGCTTTATGATGTGGTTTTAGCACACTAAGACCTGTCTGTTGGACTTATCCTAAGAATAGAAATGAACTGCAGAGCCAGAACACTAAAAGAGGAAGTATATAGCTTTAAATATGAATTATAGCTTCTTTTGCTTAACTACAGAGAGGGACCTTGAGATTGATTTGGGCAGTTAGCCTTATGATTTAAATTAAAACATCAAATACACAGTCGTCAGAGTCAACACACTATACCTTTCTGTCTATACATATAAAATTATCATGCTCTTTGAGGAGAGTTCTACAATGGATTAGAAACAAGTCATACACTACTGACCTGTACATATCCTTTCAGTCATAAGTCATTAAATACATGCGATAAGCCCAGATACCAAGGATCATATTAATTGAAAATTGCGTAGAAGAAAGGCATGCACAATGGGATATTAATTAACACTAAAAAGAAGATTTTAGAAGAAATAATATTCAAAGCTTATTTGCCTTAAACATGATTACCTACAAAGCTCTGCTTTCAATTTTTTGTTCAGAGTTACACATACTATCATAGAAATCTAAGATATATGGTCCATGATAAGGGCACGATACAAAATGGACTGTTTATTTTTATGAAATATACAAACAAAATAATACTTAGTCGTCAATTAATGACTGCAGTTAAGTTCTGAAGATTCTGCCATTAAATGAAAAGATATTTCTATTCATTTTAATGGAGAAAAATGATGATATGGTCTATGCCATCTCAAGACACCCAACAATTTTCACAAATAGAAAAATATACCAATAGATGATATAAAAAGTATTTGAAAGTAAATAAATGCAGTTTGCACATAATATCTAGGAAATGAAAGTGTATTTTAATCATTAAAGGAGGAAGATTCCTATTTTTATGGAAGAGGGATTTGAAGAAGTTTTTCTTTGTAGGTGGCGGAAGATCGATGACTGATTTTCAGGCAGATGATTCTTTGATGGCTAATGGTTATCTCTCACCTAAACTGCTCACAAACAACTGAACCGTTGTTACCATCATTGCTAAAAGTATTTGAAAACCTAGAGAAATATATATAATATACACAAAATGTAACAGTGGTTATCACCAGAGATAGGAGCATAAGTTACATTTGCTTTCTATACTATATATTTTATAATATTTAAAATTACAAGAAGCATCCATTTTTATTCACAGAAAATAAAAGCTGAAGAAAAATTTGTTTAGTTTTCCTTAAAAAAATTGTTAACATGTAGCCAAATATTGATCCCTAGCTGTATATAAAGCTAGTACAAATGGACAGGACTGGCTCTGTAACTTGCAGAGCTCAATGCAACATGAAAATGTGGAGCTTTCTGTACAAAATTATTAAGAATTTCAGGGGCACCTGGGTGACTCAGTCGGTTGAGCGTCTGACTCTTGATTTTGACTTAGGGCAGGATCCCAGGTTTGTGAGATGGAAACCTACACCCACCATGGAAACTGCTTAAGATTCTCTCTCTCTCTCTCTCTCCACCCCTCTCAAAATGAATAAATTAAATTAAAAAAAAAGAATTACAGATTATATTTTACTTTTTAGGGCATTGAAAAATAATTCCTTGTTTAAAAATGTTTATTATAGGGGTGCTTGGCTGGCTTAGTCAGTAGACCATGCAACTGTTGATCTTGAGGTGGTGAGTTCAAGCTCCACACTGGGTGTAGAGCTTACTTTAAAAAAATGATGTTTATTATAGTAAGGGGTGCCTGACTGGCTTGGTTGGTATACTATGTGTCTCTTGATCTCTGGGTTATGAGTTTGAGCCCCACATTGAGTGTGGAAATTACATAAAATAAAATCTTAAAAAAAACAACAATAAACCTTAAGAGGAAAACTACAGATAATTCAATGTTTCATGCTTCTGGTATTTTCTCCATACAATTTACATATGAATGATAATTAGTTTGTTCACAAACAATACAGCATTCAGGGTAAAATCTTTGGAAATATGGAAAAAAACGTATCACTATGTAATTCAAGCTTCTTAAAGTTTTACATCAACAAGATTTGATTACTTCACAAAATGAAACTATTGATGATTGAAGCAAAGACTAGTTTTGAGAAGAAATAACTTGGTCAAACACTTTAGAGCTAGCAGGAATTCCCCAAGTGCTTCACATATTCAATTAAAAATATATGAGATTCTCCCTGGAGTGATTTTTAACATTACTTCTCAAATCACACCAAGGAATTCTTTTTCATTAATATTTGATTTACTACTATATCTGATGTACAAATTTCATTTCAATCACCATGTGAAATAAGAATAATTTTAATTTCTTCCAAAGAAGATTCTTTCAAATCTCTTCCAAAGAATCCGAAATCATTTCTCAACTTATGTGTGTTGGTGAGAAAAGTAATCATTAATTCCAAACAATTGCCACAACATGATAATTCATTGAATCCATCACTCCTCCAAGGCAAAAATATCTATTATTCATTTTTTTGATTCTCACTCATTCAACCACAGTGCCTTTTACATAGCAGGTACTCATGAAGTAGTAAAATAATAAATGAATAATTTTAGAGTAATTTTGCCTTTTTTGTGTGAAGCACATTTGAATTTTTGGTGGCCAAGTTACTTCCCTTTTATTAAAACTATTTCTATTTTCTGGCAAATACTAATTAATGTTAGAGGCTAAGATCATGGCTTGTTATAAAAGAAAAGCTACATATACACCCTAAAAAAATTTAAAGAAAAGCTAAACTGTGTTAACTTTTTTTTCTGTAGATTATCTGTAAATTATATAAATCATACACAAGTAACCATAAGTTGAATATATAGTATGGTTATACTGAGAGACAAAAAGATTGGAAAAATATATACTGTATTATTAACTATAACTGCCTTGAACAATGGATATATTGCTGGGTTTTTGTTCATGAGGGATAGCTATATTTCTAGAAGATTTTCAGTACGTACTACAACATCACTATGTAAGTTCTATGAGCCACCCACGGGGTATTTCAAATGACATGATGAAATAACATTTTTCTTCATTATCTTTCTCTAAAGGATGTTTTTCCTTCTTAAGTAAATTAAATTTTTTTCTGTTACATTATTTCAGGTGAGTATACTTGACATAAATTTCTTCCCACTCATACCATTTTTCAGGGCCACACTGAGTTCTTTTTTTAAAATTGTTTTTGATGTTTATTTATTTTTGAGAGAGCCAGAGAGACAATGTGTGAGCAGTGGAGGGGCAGAGAGAGAGAGAGAGACACAGAATCTGAGGCAGGTGCCAGGCTCGGAGCTGTCAGCACAGAGCCTGATGCAGGGCTCAAGCTCAAGAACCATGAGATCATGACCTGAGCTGAAGTCAGATGCTCAAGTGACTGAGCCACTGAGGTGCCCCAGGGCCACACTCAATTCTAATTCAGTTTCCCAGGGTATCAGGTATCTCACCTAATTTTGCATCTTTAGAATATCTATGGATTTTCACAAGTTTTTTTGTACAAATGTCTAATGCATGTGATAATTAAAAAGAGTATCCATTGTCATAATCCCAATTCAAAGTTGTAATTACCATAAATAAATGATGAAATCAATAAAATTCAAATCTGGGTGTTTTTTTTTTAATCCATTTTTGAGAGACAGAGACAGAGCAAGCAAAGAGAGAGAGAGAAAGGCACAGAATCCATAGCAGGCTCCAGGCTCTGGGCTGCCAGCTCAGAGCCCGATGCGGGGTGTGGTGCTCAAATCCACGAACACAAGATCACGTGAAGTCAGACAGGCATGTTCTGAAGTCAGTAAGGGAGGGATCAGATAAAACCCCTACCTGAAGCTGCCTTGGAACCCGAATGACCGAAAGACAGCAGCTGGAGCCAGGCGCTGCAGGAGCGGTGTGAAGTCTTCAAAGCAATGGCAAAGATGCAACTCCCAAAGACAAACTTTCAGCCCTAACCTCTGTTTTCTGAGACATAGGAACCCAGAATTCTTGCGAAAGTCTATGGAGGAAAAGAAGGAGCCCTCATATAACTGAGGCTCCCCACCACCAATGCAAAGCTGATTAAATTTGATCTAGGGAAATGAGGGTCTGTGCCTTTTTGTACTACTATTTAGTACCCATTAAGTATGGTTTTTAACCTCTCAATGAAGAAGATTGGAATCAACTAGGAATACTACCCACTTTAAGACCATTACTGGGGTGCCTGGGTGGCTGAGTCCATTAAGCAACTGACTCTTGATTTTGGCTCAGGTTATGATCTTACGGTTTATTGGATCAAGCCCCACTTTGGGCTCCACATTGTCAGGATGGAGAATCCTGCTTGGGATTGTCTCTCCTTCTCTCTCTGCCCCTCCCCCATTCTCTCTGTCTCTCTCTCAAAAATAAATAAACTTTAAAAAGAGGGAGCATTTCCAATAACCTCTAGTAGTATTTTTCATTCCTGGGATGTGGTGGTCATAAAACTTTAATTTATTCTTTCAAGAATAGACAGGAAAGGACACAAAATGTATTTTTTATCTCCATATTTTATACTTTCTCTTACAGTGACTTCCAAACTGCGAAGTTCAATAGACATTTTCACTTGTCATCTTATAGGGTCTTAGCATGGACGTGCTTGTCCAGTCTCTCCTCCTTGAAACACTCTCTCCCTTTGGTTCTGTGACACCACACTGACCTGAAGGCTTCTTCTTCTTCTTCCTTTTTTTTTTTTTAATTTTTAATGTTTTATTTATTTCTGAGAGAGAGAGACAGCGTGAGCAGGGGAGGGTCAGAGAGAGAGGGAGACACAGAATCTGAAGCAAGTTCCAGGCTCTGAGCTAACTGTCAGCACAGAGCCCAATGCTGACTCAAACCCATGAACCGTGAGATCATGATCTGAGCCGAAGTTATATGCTTAACTGACTGAGCCACCGAGGCACCCCCTGAAGGCTTCTTCAAGCCTCTCTTGAACTACTCTTATTTTAGAAGATTTTTAAATGCTGGAGTTCCTCAAAGCTCTGAATGAAGTTCTTCTTTCCAGATTACATGAGCTTAGATGACAACACCCATTAACCATGGTTTAATGACCACTTATGTGCTGATGACACCCAAAACTGTCTTTAGCCCAAACTCTTCTGCTGAACTCAAGATCGTGTATCCAACTGCCTGATGACCATTGTCAAGAACTATAGATGTTCTGAGATTTTACCCTACTTCTAAGATAACTAGTTAACCTGCCAGTTTTATAGGTGCTAACCAAAGACATGAAACTCCTACGTCAAAAAAAAAGGGGGGGGGAGGGGCAGCTTAATACTCATACCAGAGGCCTGAATNGTCTCTGTTTTCTTGCCCCCCCCCCACCAAGATCCCATGGGAGTGATAAAAAAAAGAAGGTCCCTGGTAGATGTTATGCATGCAGTGGGTTTGTGTCCCTGTTGAAGAGCTCTGAATTNACCAAGATCCCATGGGAGTGATAAAAAAAGAAGGTCCCTGGTAGATGTTATGCATGCAGTGGGTTTGTGTCCCTGTTGAAGAGCTCTGAATTTAGGGAATCTTAATCTTTAAAAGTTGCTGATAGCAAATCTACCCTATTCTTTATAATACTAGACAGCAAATACATCTACTCTCTGCCCTTGAGGAAGAGATTATTTTAGTCTTCTAAGGCTGTTTGTCATACAAATATCCTTGAAAAGGTGATTCAGAAAAAGTTGGCACAAGACTGCAAAAATCAATACGGAATTGTCTTCCAAAGGATACCTTTCTCTGTTTTTTTTAACATATACCCTACCTAAGGCCTGGTATAAAATAGATGCTTAATAAAAATTTGTTGACTAATATGCTTACCTATTTCTATTATAAGGATGAACACATAGAAGCAGTAGGTTTCTTTTTCATTTAGGAAATTTTTTTGTTTAAGTAGGCCCCGTGCCCAACATGGGGCTTGAACTCAAAACCCTGAGATCAAGAGCCACATGCTCTACTGACTAAGTCAGCTATTTATGGAATTATTTTGTTTTCAAATATATGTCTTCAGTAGTTTGTGCATTGTGGGAAGCAATAAAGAAATAGAAATTCCATATCCAAAAGTTGACTTACTGTATTTCTTTCTAAACCATGTCACCTGTTTCACTTCCTGTCAGAATAAATGGAACCCAGTGCTGAAGTCGGAGCCTTAGATTTTATCTTTAACTTCTCCTTTTTCCTTCTACTCACTCTTCCAGCTGTACACATTCCTGCCTCACTAATTCACAATGAATAAATAGCCCATGAGATATGGGATATCATATTCATCCCTATTTGTCAGTCTCACTCTGTATATTGTTTAGGCAGTTTTTTGGGGGGGAAGTACAGTAGAGTGTCTGGGTTACTGCAGACATGTACTAATGACATCTCCTAAGAAGAGATGAGAACTAAGAACAGAATGCTAAGGAAAGCCTGTGCTTAAGGAGCAGGTGTCAAACACCACATAGAGATCAAATGAGAAAATGATTACAAAACGTCAATGGATTCAAGAATAAGAAGGTCACACCCACAAGAATTCCAGTGTAAGGAAGACAGATGACACTGGAAGATAGTAGATGAGGAGTCCTTGTAAGGTGGGGTGAACTGATGCTCTCATCTCACAAAGAACTATTGTTTATAACTAATGGAAGAAAATAGAGACGTGTGATGCTTACAGCTATAGGGGTTGATCAGAGAAAGAACTGAAAATAGCAATATAACTTTTTTTTCTTATGTTTTATTTATTTTTGAGGGAGAGTGTGTGTGTGGGTGGGTGTGTGCATGTGTCACAAGAAGAGCAGTGAGAGGGAGAGGGAGAGAAAAGAAGGAAGGGCGGGGGGGGGGAGAGGAAGAGAGAGAGGAGGAGAGCATGGAAGGAGGGAAGGGGCAGAAAGAGAAGGGGGATGGGCAGAGAGAAAGAGACAGAAGATCCCAAGCAGGCTCCATGCCCACAGCAGTGAGCTTGTTTCAGAGCTTGACCTCATGAACTGTGAGGTCATGACCTGACTGAGCCTAAGTTGAAGTGAAAGTCGGACGCTTAATCGACTAAGCCACCCAGGCGCCCCCAATAAAATTTTGTTTTAAAAAACCGAGGGTGTGAGGAAGAACTATTACTTTTCCTCACTAACTCATTTCTACATTGGTTTCTTTTTTTTCTTTTTAAAAAATTTTTTTAATATTTATTTATTATTTTTGAGAGACAGAGCGTGAGCAGGGGAAGGGCAGAGAGAAAAGGAGACACAGAATCTGAAGCAGGCTCCAGGCTCTGAGCTGTCAGGACAGAACCCCGCGTGGACTCGAGCTCACAAACTGAAGACCATGACCTCATCCGAAGTCGGTGGCATAACCAACTGAGCCACCCAGGCTCCACTAGATTGGTTTCTTTATCTATAAAATGGAGACAATAATGCCTTACAGATTGTTGTCAGAATTAACTGAGATACTACATGTAAAGGGCTAAGAATAGCACTAGGCACAGAGTAAGCATTCAAATGTGTGCAATCATTTTTTAAGCCTTTATATATAGTAGTTTATAAAGTAATTGAAAAGCTGAAAGATTAGAGATTCTGAATATGAATTGCTTTCTCTAGACACTAGCAAAAGTGAGAGATGGGATAGAGGAGCTGTAGTTCTATTTTGTTTTAAGATTAGAGGCAATGGAATTTGTTTACAGATGGAAGTATAAAGAACTAATTGCAAAAAAAAAAAAAAGAGAATAAAGATAAGAGAGGAGCTCACTGATAAGGTCCCTGAGATTTTTCTGTCTGGAAGGGCAAGGCTGGGGCCTGAGGATAAAACTCATGGGACTATGAGATTATGAAATTAGGGACTATGGTTTATTCATCTTTCTAACTGAAGGGTTTAGTGTCATGGTGGAGTGGGAAGAGCGTTCTGCCATGCATTCTTCTTGAATCTAATTGAATTTTGTATAGATATAGAAGTACCACCTATAAAATAAAGAGTAGGCCTTAAATTATCTAGCAAAGCTTCATATACAAATGGGGCTTTGCTTAAAATTCTCTAATTCACAATTTCTATTCCCTTCTTTTTTATCAAGTGAATTTTGATCCTATCTCTATTTTACCCAAAATACTATTTTGTGTGGTCTTCCAGATTACGAAACTTTAAAAAGTTTCCCCAAATTTCTACCTTCAGTGCAGCACAAGAAGACTTGTAGCTTTCATACAAGGCTTATTTTTGTTATATTCTTGTATTCACAAGATCCTTTCAACAGATATTTGTATTGAACCATGCTGAGGAAATTGGATAACAGGATAATAATCTCAAGTGGAATATTGAATATAATAAAATTATAATTTAATATTATTTCCTAAAACCCATCAAATATTAAAAAATCATTTTGAAAAATAACATCTTTCAAAACTTAACAAACAGAAAAGTTTACCAACTGCTGCACAACAATCATATATTTCAGTTATGATTTTGGTACTATAGGGAATTTTCAAACGTCTCAAATCAACAAACTCCCATCTCAAAAACGAGAAAAAGAAGAGCAAGAATAAAGCCGAAGCCAGCAGAAGGAAGGAAATAATGGAAAGCAGAAGTCAATAAATCTGAAGAGAAAAACAATCAATGAACAAAAAACTGGTTCTCTGACAACTCTACGCATATAAATTTGACAATTCAGATGAAATGGATCAATTCTTCAAAAAATATGAACCACCACGATTCACCCAGTATGAAATAGGTCATTTGAATAGTTTTATAACTATTGAGAAAATTGATTCATAATTTAAAATCTGCCTCTGAAAAACTCCAGGCCCAAATAATTTCACTGAAAAATTCTGTCAAATGTCTAAAGTAGAGTTAACATCAGTTATACACAATCCCTTCCAAAAATTAGAAGAGAAAGTAACACTTCCCAAATCATTTTACAAAGCCAGTAGTGAAACAAAGATATTTCAGTAATACTGAAATGAAACAAAGACAGTGCAGAAAAGGAGCATCTGTCTGGCTCAATCGGTGGAGCACGCGATTCTTGATCTAAGGGTCATGAGTTCAGGCTCCACACTGGGCATAGATAGAGCTTACCTTAAAAAAAAAAAGTGCAAAAAGAAAACTATAGACCAATATCCTTTATGAATATAGACACAAAAATTCTTATCAAAATATTAACAAATATAGAGGCACTTGGGTGGTTTAGTCGGTTGAATGACTGACTTAGGCTCAGGTCATGATCTCACTGCTCGTGAGTTCGTGAGTTCAAGCCCCTGCGTTGGGCTCTGTGCTGACAGCTCAGAGCCTGGAGCCTGCTTTTGATTCTGTGTCTCCTTCCGTCTTTGCCCCTCCCCTGCTTGCACTCTGTCTCTGTCTCTCAAAAACAAATGAACGTTAAAAAATTGTTTTAAATATCAGCAAATATAATTCAGCAATATAAAAATGATAATAATACTATGACCAAGTGAGTTTATTTCAGAGATGCAAGAAATGTTCAATATTAAAAATGAATATATAATCTTCCATATTAGTATGCTTATTTTGTTTATTTATTTTAGAGAGAGAGAGCAGAGTGGGAAAGAGTGGCAGATGGAGAGAGAATCTTAAGCAGCCTCCACACTCAGCATGGAGCTAGACACGGGGCTCAATCCCAAGATGCTGGGATCATCACCTGAGCAGAAACCAAGAGTTGGAGGCTCAACCAAGGCACCCAGGCACCTCCCCACCTTTTTTTTTTTAAGAGAGAGAGAGAGCAATTAGTAGCCTAATTTTTAAAAGATCACATGATCATATCAATTGATACATAAAGCTGACAAAATTCAACACTTATTACTCATAAAAAGTTTCAGAAACCTGGGAATAGAGGGACACTTCTTTACTTGAAGAATATCTACAAAAATCTACAGCTAAGCTCTTTGTCAATGGAGGAAAACTGAATGTTTTTTCACTAGGTTTCTGTCTTTAAGACCCATCTTCCCAGTGGAAACCTTTAAGGAAAAGCCAAACCCAGCTTGACAACAAAATAAAGTATATTTTTAAAAACCTTATAACAAGGTAAACAAGGTAAAATTCCTATGTTGATAATAAATGTATGAACTCAGAAGACTTCAAGGCCCAAAATAAAACTAATCACTGAAGGTCAGCTAAAAAAATTATATTGTCTATTCTTTGCTTTTCATAAATAACAATTGTACTAGGTAAACAGAAGATGCACCCTAATTAAAGAAGATTATAGGCACATTTGAGTGTGTGCCTGTCAGAGGTGCTAATACAGGTGCTAATATACACTTTTTAAAAATAAGTTTTGGGGCACCGGGGTGGCTCAGTCAATTGAGCGTCTGACTCTAGATTTCAGCTCAGATTGTGGGATTGAGCCCCGATTCTTTCTCTCACTCTCTCTGCTGCTTTCCCCTGCTTTCTCTCTCTCTCTCTAAAATAAAAAAAAGTTTTCAATTGAAAAATAAAATAATTTTCATCAATAAACCCGAAGTGCAGAAAATACTACTGGAAAGTCTATAAATATGACGATATCAATACATTGGAAATACAGTAACTAGTGAAAGTTGCCATTCACTTTTCTTCCTTGGAGGATTATTCCTTTTTTAAAAAAATAACTTAGGGGTGCCTGGGTGGCACAGTCAGTTAAGCCTCTGACTCTTGGTTTCAGCTCAGGTCAGGATGTCACGGGTTCCGGTTCATAAGTTTGAACCCCCCTATCGAGAGAAGGAAGGAAGGAAGGAAGCAAGGAAGGAAGGAAGGAAGGAAGAAAGAAAGAAAGAAAGAAAGAAAGAAAGAAAGAAAGAAAGAAAGAAAGAAAGAAAGAAAGAAAGAGAAAGAGTAAAGATACAAATGAAGGAAATATTTCCCTGAAAAAGTCTGAGAACAACTAAACAGTACTTTTCTCTTAAAACTAAAAAAAATAGTTTTTTAAAGTTTATTTATTTTTGAGAGAGAGACAGAGAGAACAAGCAGGGGGGGAACAGAGAGAGAGGGGGGGAAGGAAAGAACCCAAAGCAGGCTCCCCACTGTCAGCAAAAGGCCCGATGTGGGACTTGAACTCACAAACTGTGAGATCATAACCTGAGCCGAAACCAAGAGTCGGAGGCTTAACTGACTGAGCCACCCAGGTGCCCCTAAAATAATAATCTTTAAATGGCTCCTGGCTGGCTCAGTTGGTAAAGCATGTGGCTCTTGATCTTGGGGTTGTGAGTTCAAGCCCCACATTGGGTGTAGAGCTTACTTAAAAACAAAAATCTTTACAATCTAGATAAAATGTAAACACTAGCATTAAGCTCCTCATAAAATGAAGATTTATAATAGACCAGTGCCAACTAAAATGATGTATACTTCCCTGTGAGAGATTTAATTAAATACGGATTAGTGGTTGGCAGTTTCCTCTGGAAAATGACCTAATTGTTAGAGAGAAAAAAAAAGCTTAACTGACTGTGACACTCTGACAATGAATCTTTGCCTGAGGCCCTTATTTATGGTAAGAAATATTTTAAAAACAATTTCCTAGGGGTGCCTATTTGGCTCAGCAGGTAGAGCATACTTGATCTCAGGGTGGTGGGTTCAAGCTCAATGTTGGGAGCGGAGCCTACATAAAATAATAATAATGATAATGATAATAATAATAATAATTTTCTATCTCAATCAGGTTTGTGGAAAAATATGATGTTAATAATAAAAATGACAATGTGATGAGAATGATGATGATAAATCCACTTTTTTACTTCACTTTGATCTGGTTACTTTCTCCTTTGTGTAATATCTTTCTTTTACCTTGAAAAATATCAATGACCTCATTGAGTCACTGTAGTGTATACCTGAAACTAATGTTAACACTGTATTTTAACTAACTGGAATTAAAATACAGTAAAAAAAAAAAGTCAGTGACCTCAACCTCTAGACATCATGTGTGCCTGCCATTGTTTCTTTTCTTTTTGGCCACACTTGCTTCTAATAAGTTTCTATTTCTTTCATCATACCTGTTTTTATACCCCAGAACACAATTAGACCTTAGCTGAGAGAGAGGCAGGGAATCATTGACCATTAGTCGTTGGTCCAAAAGAAAGTTACTATCTTTATCCTATAAGAGAAATAGATAGGATCCAGACAAATTAGGACACAGAATCACCTCCTTCTTTGTGTAATTCTTCTCTCATTATACTATCCTTATGTATTGTTTTAAATATAAAGCTTCTCATATTTTTCTTATCAGAGAGCTTAAGGGGCGCCTGAGTGGCCCAGTCGGTTAAGCGGCCAACATCAGCCCAGGTCATGATTTCATGGTTGGTGGAATTCGAGCCCCACATCAGAGCCTGTGCTGAGAGCTCAGAAACTAGACCCTACTTCAGATTCTGTGTCTCCCTCTGCCCCTCCTCTGCTTGTGTGTTCTCTCTCTCTCTCAAAAATAATTAATAAATATACATTTAAAAAAAAGTGAGCTGCGATGGATTAGGTAGAAACCATTCCAGGGCACCTAAAAAGAAAAGAAAAGAAAGGAAATAAAGGTTAAACAGTGCTCAGAAAGCACAGACGTTTTGAAAGGACATGAAAATACCCACAACTGCAGAACCCTTGGACAATCAACCTAAATATCTCGATAAATCCCTCTGGATTCCTTCCAGAATGATTAAAAAAATAAATACAAAAGACAAAAAATTAAAATAACATTTTAAGACTTTTACTCATGGTGTAAGTAAGGGTTTCTTAAACAAACCATACTTAAAAGGGAAAAGCTTAATAAATTGGGCTACACTGAAACTAAACTTCTGTTTACCAAAGGACACTATAAAGAATGAGAGAAATGGATTTAAAATTAAAAATCCAATAAAATTAGGAAAAAACCTGAAGAAAATCCAAAAAAAAAAAAAAAAGAATGAGAGAAAGACAAGCCACAGAGTGGGAGACAATGTTAGCAACTCATAACTGGTGTTCAAAATATATAAAGAACCTATACATTAATAATAGGGAGGGGCCTGTGCGGCCCAGTCGGTTAAGCATCCAGCTCTGAATTTCAGCTCAGGCCAGCGTCTCACGTTCATGAGACCAAAGCCTGAGTCAGGCTCTGTGTGACAGCAAGGAGCCTGCTTGGGATTCTCTGTCTCCTTCTCTCTCCCCGCCCCTCCCCCATTTGTGCCTGTGCACATGTGTGCATGCACACATGCTCTCTCTTTCTCTTTCAAAATCAATAAACTTAAAATGGCCAAAAATCATAAAAATTGGACTAAACTCAGCAATCAAGGAAATACAAATTAAAGCTACCATAAGGTACTGTTACACAACCACCAAATTAAAAAGTCTGATCCCCCACCTTGGGCACCTGAGTGGCTCGGCCGGTTGAGCATCCAACTTTGGCTCAGGTCATGATCTCAAGGTTGTTGAGTTGGAACCTCACATCAGGCTTGCTGCTGTCCGACTGTCAGCACAGGGCCTGCTTCAGTCCTCTGTCCCCCTCTCTCTGCCCCTCCCCACTTGAACTCCATCCAAAATAAATAAATATTTTTTTAAAAATCTGACCCCTCCCAAAAAGTATGACCCCCTAAAAATATTAATAAAAATTTAAATGGTTTTTTTTAACTAGGCTCTACGCCCAACATTGAGCTTGAACCTCAAAATCAAGAAGAGTGGCATGATCTATGGACTGAGCCAGCCAGGAGTAATAAAAAGTATCTTGGGGGCACCTGGATGCTTTAGTCGGTTTAGTGTCCGACTTGGGCTCAGGTCATGATCTCACAGTTCGGATGTTCAAGCCCCGCATCAGGCTCTGTGCTGACAGCTCAGAGTCTGCATCCTGCTTGGTATTCTGTGCCTCTCTTTCTCTCTGCCCCTCCCCCATTCATGCTCTGTCTCTGTCTCTCTCTCAAAAATGAATAAACATTTAAAAAATGTTTAAGATTTTTTAAAAAGACAAAAAAAATAAGTGTGACAATACCATATTCTAGTGAGAATTTAGGGCAATAGAAACACTTGTATAGAGACACCTGGGTGACTCATTTGGTTGACTGTCGAACTCGATTTCAGTTCAGGTCATGATCCCAGGGTATTGGGATGGAGCCCAATGTCCTGCTCTGTACTGAGCATGGAGCCTGCTTAAGATTCTCTTTCTCTCCCTCTGCCCCTCTCCCCAACTAGTGCTCTCTCCAAAAGAAAGAAACAAGAGAAAAAAGAAAATTTAATACTTCCAAAAACATAGCTTGATATTTATTGCCATTTGATTCTCAGGTATAAGAAAAACAACACTAGATCAGTACTGATTCTTGTCCCAGATTTTAACTGATTTCACACATTGGCTTTTCCCTGCCAACAAGTGATGCCCTAAAGTTCTTTCCACTTATACAATGCCACAAGACGTCTCCAAATAAATCTGACATTGACTGAAAGAATAGAATAGATCATTACCCACTGGAACCCACTCGAAACGCCTTTAAAAATGCCTTGCTTTTAGAAATTCTCACTTGCATGTTTGGATTTGGACCAAAGACATAAATACAGCCTTGTGGTGGGAAAATAATTGCATTTGCACATGTAAAATGCTAGAGTTAATGCCAAATCTAGAAGGTCTGATAGAGCAGAGATTGCTTGCTGTATTAGGAACTTAATTAAAAAACTATAATTTATTTCAGCAACAATTTCTTTCTTGGCAATATGAACCGTATGTCTGGTAAAGTATAGAAATGAACTGCATGTTTTATTAATCAAGATGGCTAGAAACTAGAATAGTGTAGATGGTAGTTTCCATTCGATGGAAAGTCAAATGCAAGGAAATATAATTTCTTTAGTAACTACTGTTTAATTGTAAATTTGTGAGTAGGAAGCAAACTGTATATTCAGTACTTCCGGCATATGAAAAATTCCTATTCCTCATGCTTCTTCATTCATAATAGAAAATATGGTGGAGATTGTGATTGTCTTTGTGGGGTTTTTCATATTCATTTTTGTAAAACCCTGAATACACACATGACATTTTGGGATGAGAGACAGATTATTATTACTTACACAATAATAATTGTGCTGGTTCCCCTGCTTTAATTCTTATCCCTGGAGAGATGCAGTGAGAACCAGATGTCACCCTCCATGCAACAGGGTCTGTACTGTGAGGGAGGAAATAAATCTAGGCATTTATGTAGAAAAGAAGGCAGCTGTATTCCTCCCCTTCTAAAAGAAAGGGGAAAAACACTTCGCTTCTTGAAGACAAGATGTAAAGAATTCTTGTACTCTCTCTAAC
Source organism: Crocuta crocuta (assembly GCF_008692635.1). Lineage (NCBI taxonomy): Eukaryota > Metazoa > Chordata > Mammalia > Carnivora > Hyaenidae > Crocuta > Crocuta crocuta. The sequence goes on from NW_027529433.1 coordinate 2,899,334, forward strand.
CTCTTCATAATGTAAATAAATCTCTCCAGGGGCCAGAGAAACCCATTGTCTCCTGCTTTATAACTCAGAGATATCTCAGGCATGCCTGGGTGGCTTAGTTGGTTGAACGTCCAACTTCAGCTCAGGTCATGATCTCACGGTCTGTGGGTTCGAGCCCCACATCAGGCTCTGTGCTGACAGCTTGGAGCCTGAAGCCTGCTTCAGACTCTGTCTCCCTTTCTCTCTCCCCCTCCCCCACTCGCTCTCTGTCTCTCTTAAAATACATTAAAAAAATTTTTTAATAAAATAATAAAAAACAACTCAGAGATATCTCCAGAGTCCCAAGCATCATCCCAACTTGAAACAAAAACACACATCTCCCGAACTTACATCTTTTTAGTTCTAATTATCCATGCAGTTCTGAATTATTCTCTAGAGCTTGCTTTTAGTCCAAGAACTCAAAGTTCCACAAAACTTGCTCAGAAAACCTTGTGTAGAAATACAAAAATATTTTCTCAACAGCTCACATGGTTCCAAAATGAATTCTTCCTTCTGCCTGGGCAACATGGTTGCCCACTTAAAAATTTCATTTTCTAATTGTTTTCAGATAGATGTGGATTTGTGACCATTTTTTTCAGTTATCCTCTGAGAATGTATTGATTCCAGCTTCATTCCTAAAGGATATTTTCACTGGATAAATAATTCTTGGTTCACATTTCTTTCAGTTCTTGAAATATGTTTATTTCCTTCTGGCCTCCATGGTTTCTGATGAGAAATTCACTGTCATTTGGATCATTGTTCCCCTAAGTCTGATGAATCTTTTCTAGTTGCTTTTAAGATTTTTACTTTGTCTTGGAGCACCTGGGTTGCTCCAAGTTGGTTGCTCAGTTGGCTGAGAGGCCAACTTTAGCTCAGGTCATGATCTCATGGATTCATGAGTTTGAGGGCTGAGTTGGGCTCTGCACTATCAGTGGATTCTCTTTCTCCTTCCCTCTTTCTCTCTCTCCCTCTCTCTCTCTCTCAAACATAAACATTTAAAAAATTACCCAAAAAAAAGATTTTTACTTTGTCTTTAGGTTTCAGAAATTTGAGTGCCTCAAACGTCTTTGAGTTTATACTATTTAAGTCCACTCAGTTTCTTGAGACTGTAGCTTGATGCCTTTACTAAATTTGTAGGATTTCTAGCCATATGTTCATTGAATACTTTTTCAGGTCACATTCTGCCCCTTTTAGGGGGTGTCCCTGATGACACCAATGTCAGATCTTTGGTTGCTATTCCACAGGTTCTTGAGACTCTTTTTAGCCTGTTTTCTCCATTGTTCAGGGTGTGGAATTTCTATTGTTTTATCCTCAGTTTCATGGAATTTTTCTTCTGATGTCAACATTCTACTGTTAAGCCCATCCAGTGAGTTTATTTTACAACAATTTCCATTTATTTCTTCTTTAAAGTTTCTATTTGCTGAGACTTCCTTTTTTTTTCGTTTCAAATGTGTGCTCAGTGACATGTTTTTATAATGACTACGTTAAGATCCTTATCTGATAATTCCAACATCTATGTCATCCTTATCTGATAATCCAATATCTATGTCATATTGGCATCTGTTGTCTTTTCTCATTCAAGTTGATATTTTGCTGGTCCTCGGTATAATTAGTGATTTTTTCTATGTATTCTGGATATTCTAGAATTATGATATGAGACCCTGGATCTTATTAAACCTTCTCTTTTAGCAGACCTCCTCCAGTGCTGTGCCAGGAGACAAATGGTGTAAAAATCTAAGTGGACCATAAGGCTTCCATGATATTCCAATCCACTGGGCGAGGGGCTTGGGGAGGACCACGTTGTTACCATCAAGTGCAGGTAGGACTTCAGAGTCCCCACTCTGCTTCTTCTGTACCATCGCAGAAGAAAAGGGGAGGAGCACCTCATTACCACCAGGCAAAGGTGAAAGTCTAGGCTTGCTAGTCAGTATTTACACGTGGAGTGAGGTTAGAGGCATTTTCCATTTTCCATGCAGTTTGCCTAGAGTCCCTGTCCTCTCCTTTTCCATTCTTAGACTATCTCTTTCTACATCCTTTGCCAAGGGAGAGGAGGCAAAGGGAATATTTTTTTGTGTGACTATGTACATTGGCATTTCTGGGTTGTGGGCTCTTCCAACATTCTTTCCGGGATATATGAGTCAGAAAAGAAACCTAGGGGCCTCAATAACATGCTGTTTCTTAAGTCTCAGGGTCTCTGGATGATAATCCATCTCATTCTTTCCATTTTTCAGAGACTTCATATGTTCGTTTTATACATAATGTCCAGGGTTTTTAGCATACGTAATAGGAGGAAGAGGAAGAGATACATATACTCTATTTTTTCTGGAATCAGAAGTCCAGCTCCCTTAATAGAAGATACTGCTTTTTGGGGCACCTGGGTAGGTCAGTCAGTTGAGTGTCCGACTTCAGCTCAGGTCATGATCTCACAGTTTGTGGGTTCGAACCCTGCGTTGGGCTCTGTGCTGACAGCGTGGAGCCTGGAGCCTGCTTTGGGTTCTGTGTCTCCCTCTCCCTCTGCCCCTCCCCTCCTCATACTCCGTCTCTGTCAAAAATGAATAGACGGTAAAAAACTTAAAAAAAAAGATACTGCTTTTTCCTCTGGGTTACTCTATTGCCCCCACCTGGAGGAATGGGAGGCATTTTACCAGTGCAGAACAAAATCCAGACACACATCTATTCTAAACCAGCTCAAGTATCCTTCCCAAAAGGCCTCTCTGCTGCTTGGTATGCCCGCTGTTCACTAGTGGAGGATCAAGGGAGGAATATTGGGGAAAATAGTGCTAGGGAATGGGGAGATTTATGAGAATAGAGAAACTGTTCTGGGGTTATCAGCATTTTTGCTTTCACTACTTTACTTCACTACTCCCCACACTTCAACAGATAATAAGAAAAGGAAACATACATTTTAAAAGTGAGCTTTAAACGTTCACAATTAAAGTGAACACAATTAAAGTGTTATATACTTCTCCCCACCAAAACACCCCTTACCCAGTAAGTGATTAAAGAAAAAAACACTTCTCATTGTTCATTCTTGTTTTTATTTAGTTCTTTATTATTTAGATTGGTAACTTCTCCTTCCTGGTTAAAGTGTCATAGGACCTTTATCTAATAACTACAAAAAAAACAAGCAAATTCTATGACAAGTTATGAACTTGTTGTTGACTCTGGTCATGAAAGCCCAGACTTATGTAATTACTAAGGTGATGAATAATGTGTTAATCCTCGCTCTTGGTTGAACCAGCAGATCTATCCTAGGTGTGCTGATTGATTATGCCTGGAGTTGACATATTACAGTTTTTGAAGAACTGCCTTTTCTTCTACTTTTGTATTTTCTAAGTTAGGCTGCTGAATAGCCTCTTTTTCCGAGCTCCTCTTGCAATATGAGCATTGAGGCGGTTATGAAGAGCTTTCTTACTACAAGCATCCAGGCTTTTGTAGACTTTGCCTTTTTTCTGAGAAGCACCATCTCTTTCTTGCTTTTTTTCCTTATACTCTGTTTCTGATAGCTCCTGTTTTTTATTGTCCTGCTCACAATTTATCTGAATTAGCCTCTCTTGCCAAGTTCCCTCTTCCTGATGATGGAGTTCCTTGAGAAGCTCTACTCTCTGCTGTAAGATTTGGCATTCATTTTTCAGCAAAGCTGCAATCAGATGCAATGAATACGTGTCACGTTCCAGTTTCTTCACTTGTTCCTCCAGTTCCTGCTTAGCTGACACCACGTTATTTGGTTGAGTTTGGAAATGCACTCCATCATTTTTAAAAGTTTCTTGTATGTCTTTCTGCGATTTGTGACATGATCTTATTAGTTCACTAAGCTCAGTATGTTGTACATTCCAGTGTTCTGCTTCCTGTAGCAACTGTTCCATGTTTCTCCTAAGTTTGCTGTTTTCTTCTTGAACATAAGAGTGTCTGTAATTTGCTTTTTCCTCAGTTAGTTGAGTTTCATTAAAGGGTCTGTTTTTTTCTGAATGATTTACCAAATCCCTTCTAAAGGCTTGTACTGTGTCCTTGACATTCTGGTTTTCCAGTATCATCTCCTGTTTCTTTGCATTCTGTTCTCTCTCTAGGTCTGAAATATCAATCAAGTTGTTTAGGAACACTTTATTTATCTTATCAAGTTCTCTGATTTTTTCTTTGAGTTCTGACACATCCTCAGGCATATGGGTTTCCACAAAAGAATCTTTTGCTTCCGTGATCTTCTCTCCACAACTTGTCACGTTTTTAATGATATCTTTAATTTCTTTTAAGAGATTTTCAAACTTCTGTGCAGTCTGTTTTTCAGTTACTTGATGGCCACTATTATTTAGGGAAGGGAGAGAACCCCAGAAGACAGGTGGATGGGATCCAATTTCGAATAAGGCAATGATAATCCCAGGGTCCAAGGAATCTTGATTGAGATCAGGAGTAGGTTTAAGAGTTTTGGAGGGGGCGGACACTTCCATCTCAGCTGAGTTAGGCCTGGTGATTAAGGCATGTGGCAAGCAGAAAACCTCAGAAATTCCAGGAAGGGAAGGTGGTCGTCCTCTCTATTCAAATGGGTAGGGAATGTGAAACTAAGCAGAAGTCCAGAAACCAGAGTTAAGGTCTCAAACCAGGGAGACGATGTTTAAGTGGAAGATGACATCTCAGATGACCTGGGGGGAGGGTGGGTAGGAAAGGGGACCAGGAGCTAGGGTCCATCTCTCCTTCTCCAGGCTTCTGGTGTTTATTCCCTGACCCTAGCAACCAGGTCTTTATTCTGTCACTGCACTATTGTGGCCTATCTCCAGCTTCCGTTTCACAATAGAAACCTCTTAAACACCTACCCAGTGACTCATGAATCAAAATAAACCTTGAGCTACTCCTACTCCTCATCCCAGAAAGACCTTTATGCCAGTCCTTTCCAAAATTCCCTACTTTTCTAGGTTTTTATTCAACTCATTCTAACTGTATTCAGTGACTTCCCTACATCATCTCCACTACCTACAACCCAAACTCAACTGCAGCATGGGTTTGTTGTTGTTGTTGTTGTTATTGTTTGCCACCTAAGTGTATGATGTGAGAAATCCTCAATGGACATTCACAACACCTTGGAACTTTATTGCTCCTAACAGAGATGCTACCATAAAAGAAAGTTGTCCTTACAAAAGAGAACCCCAAGGGGTGCCTGAGTGGCTCAGTTGGCTAAGCGACTGACTTTGGCTCAGGTCATGATCTCACAGTTCGTGGGTTCAAGCCCCTCATCGGGCTCTGTGCTGACAGCTAGCTCAGAGCCTGGAGCCTGTTTCAGATTCTGTATTTCCCTCTCTCTCTGACCCTCCCCTGCTCTCTCTCTCTCAATGTAATTAAAAAAAAACCATTAAAAACTTTAAAAAAAGATAGAACCCCAAAAGTGCTGCATGTCTTTGTGAATTTAGAGAAATCACGTCAGAAATTGCGCCATCCAAAAATATTCCAGGGATGCCTGGGGGGCTCAGTTGTTAAGCATCTAACTTCAGCCCAGATCATGATCTCACGGTTCGTAGTTCAGATCCAATGATAGGTGAGCTCAAGCCCCTCCTTTAGGTGAGCTTGAGCCCTGCTTTGGGTGATCATGAGCTCTGCATCAGGTGCGCAAGAGTCCCACTTCTGGTAAACACAAGCCCTTCACCAGGTGAGCCCCATTCCTCTCTCTCTCTCTCTCTCTCCCTCCCTCCCTCTGCCCCTTGCTTACNAAAAAATCCACTGCAGTAAAAAGAGAATATCTTAGTGGTTCCTTAACACAATTACAAACTGGAACTTTTCTTAGCTTCAAAAACAGGCATCCTTTAAGACAGACTTATTCGCTTGCTCCTGATTCATTTACAGGTGATATAAAACTTCAATCATTACTTTTCACAAGAATTTGCTAAAAGTAGTATAATATATCTAAAGCATTTGAAACAACTGAATCCTGTAGTGGGCTACAGTGGGTAGTAACCGAAATTGGTTAAACCTGATGCATTCTTGTCTCTTTGTCCTTAGGAGTAAGGACCTCGAGAATATTAAATTCAAAGAAAACATTCCTTAAGTGAGACTTTCTCTTCGCCTTCAAAATCTTGCTAGCAAGCACTTTACTAACTAAAAGTTTACTTCCAATCTTAAGGGAAAATTCGTACTCTGGTACATGGCTTTTGTTTTGTTTTGTTTTGTCTTGTTTTGCCTTCGAGGAAAGAAATGTATGGTTTTTTCTTTCACAGCTACCAGCTCACTCTAACTTTAAATTCCCTGAGTCTCATGCTCATCTCCAGGAAGCTGGGCTCAGAGGTGTTGCCTTGTGACTATCCACAGATACAGCAGGGCTGGTCTCTTTTCTACTTGAAGAAGGAACACGTTTTCTAATTCATACAATAATACCATACAGGGGGTGCCTGCGTGGCTCAGTTGGTTGTGTCCGACTCCTGATTTCGGCTCAAGTCATGATCTCAGGGTTCACAGGTTTGAGCCCCCGCATCAGGCTCTGTGCTGACAGTGAAGACATTGCTTGGGATTCTCTCTCTCTCCCTCTCTCTCTGCCTCCCCTCTGCTCCTACTCTCTCTCTCAAAATAAATAAACTTGGAAAAAAAAAAAGGATATCATAGAGGCTAGCAATTGCCCTTATGCCTTCATTCTCTCTCTTAAGATCCAGCTTTCATTGGTATTTCCTCTTTGACTCAAACCATCATTTAAGATCATTTTTAAATCTTCAAAACAAAGGAATTTTCTTCTGGTCATTAATTTCTAGCTTTATTGCACTGTAATCAGAAAATAAAATATTTCTACATTTTAAAATTGATATTTTCTCTTTGGCCTAATTATCAATGTTCATTTCTGTTTTATGGATACTTGAAAATATGTATTTTTTATTTTTGTGTGTGTGGCTTTTTGATGCTTTTGGACATAAATCTGCTATTACCTTTGCCTTTAATTTTTATGGAAATTAGTTTGAAGGTGGCTTGCTCAAGATACTATCTTTCTTTTTCCATCGAGAGGATTTAAATAGTTCCTTCCTTCCTACAATTATAATGAATTTCAAATAATGTTTCGATTAATTTTACTGAAATATGAGTTTACTGGAGATGTGGGAAGATATTCAGAGTGGTTTTTTTTTTTTTTGACCCATTTTCTCAGAGGGTAACTATGAAAATTAAACAGATTTAGATTGCCTTACAATTGCTGTCCACTAAGTTTCCAATAGCCCAATGACATTTAAAAAACAAATGCTAAAATAAGTCAGTCAGAGAAAGTTAAATACCATATGATTTCACTCATATGTGGAATTTAAGGAACAAAACAAAGAAAGGAAAAAAAGAGACAAACCAAAATACAGATTATTAACTATAGAGAAAAAACTGATGGTTATTAGAAGGGAGGTGGGTGGGGGTGTGAAATAGGTGAAGGGGTTAAGAGCACACTTACCCTGATAAGCTCTGAGTAACGTATGAAAGTGTTGAATCACTATATTGTACACCTGAAACTAATAGAACACTACGTTGACTATTGGAATTAAAAAAAAAAGAGCAAGAAGCTGTTTACAAAGTATTAGAAGAAAACTTGTATAAAATTTTCTCTCTTTTTAAAACCAGTTTGCCTTAACAAAGCATAAATCATATCAAAGTACACATGATGTCAGTATGTCTTGCTCCTAGTGATGTTAATCTTAGTCACGTCATTAGGTGATATCTGCTGGATTTATCCACTATAAAGTTACTCTTTCCCATTGTAATTAGCCAACACCTTGGGAGAGATATTTTGACACTCTGAATGTATTCTGTTTCTTCTCAACCTTTGCCTATATGGTATAATTTTAGTGTACAGAGTTGGGTTTTACTGGAGTGAACTACTGGTGATTTTCTATTTCTATCGTTCCTTTTATATTTGTTGATTGGAATTATTTTGTAAAGAAGAGCTGTCTCTTTTCTTTATTTACTCATTTATTCATTCCTTCATTCCTTCATTCAAATATGTGTTTATAGGGGCGCCTGAGTGGTTCACTTGGTTGAGCGACAGACTCTTGGTTTCGGCTAGACTCAGTCTCAGCTCAGGTCACTGTCTTGCCATTTGTGTGCTCCAGCCCCATGTGGGACTAAGCGCTGATGGTGTGGCGCCTGCTTGGAATTCTCTTTCTCCCTCTCTCTCTGCCCTCCCCTGCCCTGCTTGCTTTCTCAAAAAAATGAATAGGGGCGCCAGGGTGGCTCAATGGGTTAAACATCCAACTTGTGTTCAGGTCATGATCTCATGGTTGGTGAGTTCCAGCCCCACATCTGTGGTGAGAGCCCAGAGCCTGCAGCCTGCTTTGGATTTTGTGTCTCCCTCTCTCTCTGCCCTCCCCACCTTGAGCTCTGTCTCTCTTTCTCTCTCAAAAATAAATAAACATTAAAAGAAATTTTTTAAAATAAAAATGAAAAATGAATAAATAAACTTAAAAGCCTCTACATGGAAAACAATCATACTTTAAAAAACCAAAAAACAAATATGTGTTTATATAAGTATGGACTCACAGATATTTATTTATTTTATTTCGGGGGGTTATAATTGAATACTATAATTTATTTTCTTGCTCAAATATATAAGAATAATTTTAATTTGATGATTTTTTTGGTATAATGAAATACACATTTATTTTGTATAATTGTTCTAATTGTTCAGTAGTTTTGTTTTTAAACCAAAGTAATAGCTGATTAATGATGATTAAGTCTTATATTCACAAGAAATTCTGTGCAGGGTGTTATTTTAAACATAGTGACTTGTATGGTTGCTTTTATATGTATTACTGTACTTGTATATACCCACTTAGAGGGAAAATGGTCCAAAAATAAAATTTTTAGTCAAACAACCAAAATACAGATGTAACTGGACAGACCTGTTAGCTATGTTCCTCTGCATGTCCTTTTAGACCACCAGGTGGTGCTGTTGGCTTTCAACATTACAGAAGTTGCTGCTTTTTTTTTTTGTTTGTTTGTTTATTTTTGAGAGAGAGAGTGTGAGCGAGAGAGGAGCAGAGAAATAGGGAAACACAGAATCCGAAGCAGGCTCCAGGCTCTGAGCTGTCAGCACAGAGCCTGATCTGATGCGGGGCTCGAACCCACTAACTGTGAGATCATGCCCTGAGCAGAAGACAAACTTAACTGACTGAGCCACCCAGGTGCCCCTGCTTTTTTTTTTTTTTTTTAACTCCAGAGTTTGAGAGTAGAGATTCTCAGTGACTGGCCCAGAGTTACAACTAGTTATGATGAGAGCCGGGATTAGAGTTAAACTTGAAGGCCAGCAATTTCTGCAGATCAGAAAGCTGTGAAAGAATTTTTAAATATCTAAGTGTTATGTGAGAAAGGGTTATGTGGAAAAGCAGGGTTTCAAAGCTGATGAGACTGGCTTGTTTTACAAGATCTTGACAAATAAACCCATGTTAGACAAATGACATTTCAACAGGCAAAAATGTGACCAGAAACTCAGAAGAATCTTTGTTTCCCTCAGAAGCAATACTTTTGTATTTGCTAATTCAATATTGGCAGCAACTTTATAGAACATTACTACAAAGAACAAGATTCAGCTGTATGTAGAAATAACAAAAAAAAATTACAAAACTTACATTCTGAAAATACAAAATATTACTGAAAGAAATTAAAGAAGATCTAAATAAATGGAAGAACGTCTCATGTCATGGATTTGAAGACTTGATGTTGTTTTGACAGCAATACTTCCCGAATAGATCTACAAAGTCAGTATAATCTCTATCAGTATATCAGCTGTTTGGCAGAAATTGACAAGATGATCCTAAAATTCATTTGGAAATTCAGGGGATCCAGAATAGCCAAAACAATCGTGAAAAAGAAACACAAAGTAGGAAGACTTACATGCCCTGATTTTAAGACTTACTCTACAGATACAATAATCAAGACAATGTGTTATGGATGAAGGGATACACAAAGATGAACAGAATACAATAGAGAGCACTGGTGTAGACCCACACAAATACAGCCAACTGATTTTTATCAAAGATACAAAGGCAGGGCACGTGGGTGGCTCAGGCAGTTGAGCATCCTCCTCTTGATTTCAGCTCAGGTCATGATCTCAGAGTTCATGGGTTCAAGCCCCGCCTTGGGCTCTGCACTGACAGCATGAAGCCCATTTGGGATTCTCTTTCTCCCTCTCTCTCTCTGCCCCCTCCTGGTTTGTGCACACACACACACACACACACACACACTCTCTCTCTCTCTCTCTCTCTCTCAAAATAAACTTAAAAATACATACATACATACATAAAAAGACACAAAGATAATTCAACAAATGGTGGTAGACAGATTGGATATATGTATGCAAAATAAAAATAAACTTTGACACATATCTGATACCTTATAAAAAGATTTAACTCTGTGCGGATTAAGGAGTACACTTGTTAGGATGAGCACTGGGTATTATATGGAAGTATTGAATCACTGTATTGTACACCTGAAACTAATATTACAATGTTAAGTAACTGGAATTTAAATTAAAACTTTGGGGTGCCTGGTGGCTCAGTTACTTAAGTGTCCAACTCTTGATTTCAGCTTAGGTAATGATCTCAGGTCCTGAGATTAAGCCTTGCATTGAGCCTTGCCCATGCTAGACATGGAGCCTGCTTAAGATTCTCTCTCTCTCTCTCTCTCTCTCTCTCTCCCTCCTTCCCCTCCCCCTTCTACTGCTCATGCTGTCTCTTTCTTTAAAAAAAAAAATAGTAATAATAAACTTAGTTAATATATACAACTTTTAAAATATATAACTCTAAATGGATTATATACTTAAATGTAAAATTGAAAAGTAGGAGTGCCTAGGTGGCTCAGTTGGTTAAGCTCTAGACTTTAGCTCAGGTCATGATCTCACAATTGGTGAGTTCGAGCCCCACATTGGGCTCTGTGTTGACAGGCTGAAGCCTGGAGCCTGCTTCAGATTCTGTTTCTGCCTCTCTCTCTGCCCCTCCCCTGCTCTCACTCTGTCTTTCTCTCTCAAATAAGTAATAAACATTTTTTTAAAAACTTAAAAACATTTTTTGAATACAAAAGTAAAATTTCTAAAAGAAAACACAGAGAATCTGTATGACTCTAGATACAATACAAAANCTCATGCTGTCTCTTTCTTTAAAAAAAAAATAGTAATAATAAACTTAGTTAATATATACAACTTTTAAAATATATAACTCTAAATGGATTATATACTTAAATGTAAAATTGAAAAGTAGGAGTGCCTAGGTGGCTCAGTTGGTTAAGCTCTAGACTTTAGCTCAGGTCATGATCTCACAATTGGTGAGTTCGAGCCCCACATTGGGCTCTGTGTTGACAGGCTGAAGCCTGGAGCCTGCTTCAGATTCTGTTTCTGCCTCTCTCTCTGCCCCTCCCCTGCTCTCACTCTGTCTTTCTCTCTCAAATAAGTAATAAACATTTTTTTAAAAACTTAAAAACATTTTTTGAATACAAAAGTAAAATTTCTAAAAGAAAACACAGAGAATCTGTATGACTCTAGATACACAAAAAGCATAATGCATGAAATAAAATTTGATGAATAGAATTTCTGAAAATTAAAACTTTCATTCAGCGAAAGACGCTGAGGTAAATGAAATGACAAGCCACAGACTAGGAGAAAATATTTGTAAATCATGTATATGCAATGAGACTTATATACAGAAAAAATTATGTATATATATATTTATTGTTGTTGAAAACTCAGCAATAAGAAAATAACCCAACTTAAAAACTGGACAAATTATCTGAACAGAACACTTTAGCAAAGAAGATAATGTGAACAGCAAATTAGACAAGGATATAAAAAGATGCTCAGCATCAGTTATCACTAGGGAAGACAAATTGCAAAACAATGAGATACCATGACATGCCATTAGAATATTAAAACACACCCACCCGCACACGTGCACACATAGCACAACAGTACAAAATGCTGTCAAGGCTTTTGAAAAAGGGTACTATCTTTCAATCCTGGTGACAATATGAAAATCATACAGGCACTTTGGAGACAATTTGGAAGACAATACAGACACTTCGGAAGACTAACACTATAAGAAACTGGGTATTATATAGTGTTAGTATTGACATACCAAAATAACATAGTGATCATCCTTCTAGGTATTTGCCCAACTGATCTGAAAATTTATGTTTATAGAAAAACCTGCATATGAATGTTTATAGCATCCTCATTCACAATCACCCAAAATTGGAAGCAACCAAAATGTCCTTCAATAGGCGAATGGATAAACAAACTGTGGTATACATGATGTAATACTATTTAGTAAGAAAAAAGGAGCACACTCTTCATTCACACAGTAACATGGATCAAACTTAAATATATTTTGTTAAGTGTATTAAGTTAAAAAAGAAGGTCTGGAGAGACTACATATTGAATGATTCTGTTCATAAGACATTATGGAAAAGGCAAAACTATAGGAATGGAAAACAGATCAGTGGATTCCAGGGATTAGAAGAAGGGGTTAACAAGGGAACACACAGGGTATTCTTTATGGTGATGGAATTAACCTGCTTGGGAATAAATATATAACTCTATGCATTTGTCAAAACCTATAGAAACTACAGCAGAAAGAGTAAACTGTAACATATGAAAAAAAATTTAAATCAGCCAAGAGTTCAAATGACAGAAGGGATGAAATGCAGATTGTGACAATGCTTAATGACTTGCATCCAAAGAGTAGAGTATGAGAAGGGAAAATAAAAGTACCTTTACATTGTAGAAACCTGGCAAACACTATCTGGGCTGTTATATCAGTGTTGAATCATGGCAATAACATACACCCCTGTTGTGATAAGAATGAACTTTCATCTCTATGGTCTTTCTCTCCCACCCCCATTATCCCTAGTCTAACCATGAATAAAACATTAGACAAAAACAAATTGATACACATTCACAAAATAGTTGTGATAGACTCGTGTTCTTCAAAACTATCACAGTCATAAAAAGCAAGAGAGGTCTGAGAAACTGTTATAGACCAGAGTAGACTAAGGAAATATGATAACTAAATGTAATGTAGTATTCTGGATGTGATTCTGGAACAGAAGAAGGACATTGAGGTAAAAATGGTGAGATCCAATTTAATGGTAAGTTCAGTTAATAGTAATGCACAGTTGGTTTCTCAGTCATGGCAAATGTGATGTTCGCAAAAGATGTTCACAATAAGGGAATCTGGAGGGATATACAGGAACTCTCTGAACTATCTTTGCAACGTTTCTCTATATCTAAAAGTTTATTCTAAAATAAAAAGGTTGGGGCACCTGGGTGGCTCAGTTGGTTAAGCATCCGGCTTCGGCTCAGGTCATGATCTCACGGTTCGTGGGGTTGAGCCCCGCGTCGGGCTCTGTGCTGACGGCTACCTCAGAGTTTGGAGCCTGCTTCAGATTCTGTATCTCCCTCTCTCTCTGTCCTTTTTCTGCTCACGCTGTCTCTTCCTCTCTCTCTCTCTCAGAAATAAATAAAACATTCAAAGAAATTTAAATAAATAAATAAAAAGTTACATTTTATGTTAGTCAAATTCCTTCCCTGGCAACAGAGAAACGACCAATAGAATAAAATAAGAACCCATGAGGGCATATGAATACAAATAGATGGTAGATGAGTAAGTGGTATAAATAGATAGATGAGAATGAAAAGAAAACTCTTCCTTATGACAGAATGCCAAGTGTAAATGCAAAAGTAGTGCTGGGCTTAGAAAATCACCATTTAGCAGCCACCATACTAACCATTGTTTCAACCAAAGATCATCAACGTATGATTAAAACTAATGGGAACCTCCACAATCAGACAGCACAAAGAAATAAAAGGCATCCAAATCAGCCAGGAGGAGGCCCAACTTTCACTCTTCGCAGATGACATGATACTCTAAAGGGAAAACCCAAAAGATTCCACCAAAAAACTGTTAGAACTGACCCATAAATTCAGAAAAGTTGAAGGATATAAAATCAATGCACAGAAATTGGTTGCATTCCTATACACCAATAATGAGGCAACAGAAAGAGAAATCAAGGAATCGATCCCATTTACAATTGCACCATAGACCATAAAATACCTAGGAATAAATCTAACCAAAGAGGTGAAAAATGTATACACTGAAAACTATAGAAAACTTATGAAAGAAATTGAAGAAGACACCAAAAAATGGAAAAATTATTCCATGCTCCTGGATAGGAAGAACAAATATTGTTAAAATGTCAATACTACCCAAGGCAATCTACATATTCAATGCAATACCTATTAAAATAACACTAACATTCTTCACAAAGTTACAACAAAAAATTCTAAAACTTGTATGGAAGCAGAAAAGACCGTGAATAGCCAAAGCAATCCTGAAAAAGAAAACCAAAGCTGGAGGCATCACAATTCTGGACTTCAAGCTATATTACAAAGCTATAATCATCAAGACAGTATGGTACTGGCACTGAAACAGAGATTTAGATCAATGGAACAGCATAAAAACCCAGAAAGAGGCCTGCAAATGTATGCCCAGCTAATCTTCAAGAAATCAGGAAATAATATTCAATGGCCAAAGGCAGTCTCTTCAGTTTTGGGAAAACTGGATAGTGATATGCAGAAGAATGAAACTGAACCACTTTCTTACACCATACACAAAAATAAACTCAAAATGGATGAAAGACCTAAATGTAAGACAGGGAACCATTAAAACCCTAGAGGAGAAAACAGGCAACAACTTCTTTGACTGCAGCCACAAAAACTTCTTACTAGACATGGCCCCCGAGGCAAGGTAAACAGAAGCAAAAACGAAGTATTGGAACCTCATCAAGATAAAAATCTTCTGCACAGTAAAGGAAACAATTAAAACTAAAAGGCAACTGATGGAATGGGAAAAGACATTTGCAAATGACATATCAGATAAAGGTATTAATAATCAGATAAAGGTATTAATAATCAGATAAAGGTATAAATAGTTTCAAAATCTATAAAAAAACTTACCAAATGCTACACCCGAAAAACAAAGAATCCAGTGAAGAAACAGGGAAAAGATATAAACAGATGAATAAACATTTTTCCAAAGAAGACATCCAGATGGCTAACAGACACATAAAAAGATGCTCAACATCATTCATAATCAGGGAAATACAAACCAAAACCACAGTGAGATGCTACCTCATACCTGTCAGAATGACTGAAATTAACAGCTCAGGAAACAATAGGTGTTGGTGAGGATGCAGAGAAAGGGGAACACTCTTACACTGCTGGTGGTAATGCAAACTGGAGCAGCCACTCTGGAAAACAGTATGGAGGTTCCTCAAAAAAAATAGAGCTATCCTACAACCCAGCAATTGCACTACTAGATATTCATCTGAAGGATACAGGTGTACTATTTAGAAGGAGCACATGCACCCCAATGTTTATAGCAGCACTATCAAAAGTAGCAAAATTCCAGAAAGAGTCCAAATGTCTACGGGATGACGAATGGATAAAGAAGTTGTGGTGTATATATATAATGGAATATTACTTGGCAATCAAAAAGAATGAAATCTTGCCATTTGCAACAACTTGGTGGGATTAGAGTATATTATGCTAAGTGAAATAAGTCAGAGAAAAGTAAATATGTTATGATTTTATTCATATATGGAATTTAAGAAACAAAATAGATGAAGATAGGGGAAAGGAAGAAAAAAATCAGATAAAAACAGAGAGGGGGGAAATCTTTAGAGATTCTTAAGTACGGAGAACTAACTGAGGGGGTTGCTGGAGGGGAGGTGGGGAGGTGGGCTAAATGGATGACGGGCATTAAGGAGGGCACTTGTTGGGATGAGCACTGGGTGTTGTATGTAAGTGATGAATCACTAAACTCTACTCCTGAAACCATTAAAAAAAAAAAAAAAGACACTATTGGGACAATTAAATTTGAAACAGTCTGTAGATTAGAATCCAGACACCAGTACTTTTTAAAGCTCCCCAGTAGATTTCCATGAACAGAGAAATGTCTCTCTGTCCCTCCCCTGCTGGTGCTCTCTCTCTCTCTCTCTTTCTCTCTCTCTTTCAAACATAAATAAATTTTTAAAAAGAAATTTCATTCCCTCATACATATGAGAACATAGTATGCTCATTCTCAGTTCTCACCTCTCAGCTCTCAGCCTTCAAACATATCTTTCTCTACCTAAAACATCTGCTGTTTCTCCAATACGTCAAACATGATTCTGGCTCGAGGCCTCTGCACTGGCTATTCCCTTTGCCTGGGAGGATCTTTCTCACACCTTCATTCTCCCTCTACTCAAGTCTCTCTGCTCAAATGTTATCTCCTTAGTGCAGTCTTCTCTGATCACTATGTATAAAGTGGTGGTCCCATGATTAACCCTTTACAGTTTAGTTGTCTTTTAGTCCTTATCCTTGCCTGGCATTATATTATTACTTTCTTTATTACTTATTTTACCTGTTTTCTTTGTTAAAAAGTAAAGTCTACAAAGGCAAGAGTTTTGTCTTGTTCCTTGTTGTATCTGTAACCCTTGTAAATCCCTGACTCATGAAAGACACAATTGTTTGTGGAATATATGAGTAAATGTGAGATCTTGATGAGTTTCCATGATAAGATATTTTGTTGACACTATACCAAGATGCAAATAAGAAATAAATCTTACTTGCAAAAATTCTCAACAAGATCCTTGCAAATCGAATNAAAAAATAAAAATAAAAAAAAGAAATAAAAAAAAAGAAATAAATCTTACTTTTGATACTCAAAATGACCTCCTAGGACCAGATGTAGGACCAGTGATAGACCCAGATTCACTTTAACACATCTATTCTATTGAGAGAGGAGTAAGAGATTCTAGGTGGATATGGTATCAGTAGCAACAGAGGCTTTCACTAGTTTCAAAGGATGGACCAAAAGACCTATCTAGGAATAGTAAATCTCTCTTTGAAGGTTTCTATTATCATGGTCTTCCTCAGGTTGGTTGGACATTCCCTAGGTGTTGAAAAATTATAATCTTTTGATACACATATATTAATACGTGTTTTGGACTAGGTGCTTGTGTCTTCTCCCTAGAGCTCATTCTACAGTACAGGCAATCAGTCAACTGTCATGACCTTTATTATCATGAAGAGAAACCTGGCTTTCATAAAATCTTTGTTTTCTGTACTTCATCCTGCATCTCTTGAACTTTCTGCTTGTAGGATTTTACTTACTTCATAGCTGATATTTTGGTTTTCTCTCTTCCCATTCTTAATCTTTTTGAAAAACCTTCTTTGGAAGAATGCTGCCTTTCTGCTCAAGAGTTTATTAAGTATATCAGCTCTCTGATGCAAAGTTTTGTATTCATTTTGCAGCAGGGTTTTGGCTTAAAGCAGTGAATAAGATGTGTGTTCCAAATTCTCTGTTTTCCAGCCCTTGCCAAGCTAGCAATTCAGCACTTCATTTGGATTAGAAATGGCCTTTATCTTTTTCAACCATCGTTAACAAAAGTTCCTTTTGTGAGCCATCTATCATCTGTTTTTTAACTTCTCAGCCTGGTCACCTGCCAGCTATTTCAGCTGCACAATGCTATTACTCAAAACTTGAATTGCATTTTCTTTGTGAGCAAGGGCACTTGCTATGTCTTTTGGAAATTTCTGACAATATTTGATGAGATCATGGAGCTCATTTCAGTTTTCTGCTTCCAGTTGCAAGTGTCCAAGTCTCTGAAGTCCAATGTATTCTTTTTAACCCTTTGGAAGTCAGGTTTTGTCCCTTTACTTAGGCTAATTTCATTAAAGGTTCATTGCATCTCCAAAAGTTTACAAAAGCCCTTGTAAAAACCAGTAATATTTTCACTGAGATCTTGCATTGTAGTATTTAATCCTGACTACTTACATTCCTGTTTTGGGGGACCTAAAATAACAAGTGGATTTACCACTGACATTTGATTTGTCCCATCAATCCCTTTGATTGCATCTTTAAACTCACTTCTTCAAAGTGATTCTTGTTTGTATTTTGGGTTCCTTAAA
Organism: Crocuta crocuta; assembly: GCF_008692635.1. Taxonomy (NCBI): domain Eukaryota; kingdom Metazoa; phylum Chordata; class Mammalia; order Carnivora; family Hyaenidae; genus Crocuta; species Crocuta crocuta. Next base: position 2,917,290 of record NW_027529433.1, read on the forward strand.
AATCTTCTTTGTAGCTCTGATGATCTATTAATAATCTGACAATTATTTGAGAGTTTCTTTTTTCCCCCAAGAGGTTTTTAAATTTCTGCAGTGTGCTGCCAGTCACTTCATATCTTTTCCTCATTATGGACAGAAACATTTCTCCTCCAAAGTAATTACTTTCTTGTAAGGCAGTTCTAGATTCCTAAGACACTTATTAAAAATCAAGCTATGAAAAAGAAAGAAAGAGAGAGAAAGGAAGGAAGGAAGGAAGGAAGGGAGGAAGGAAGGGAGGAAGGAAGAAAATCAGGCTAGAGAAGGGTACCTGGCTGGCTCAGTTGGTTGAGTATGCAACTCTTAATCTCAGGGTCATGAGTTTGAGCTCCATGTTGAAGGAAGAATTTACTTTAAAAAATTTTGAAAAGAAATTCAGGCTATGGAGACTACAGTGTGGGACAGCGATGTGGCAGAGAAAACAGAAGGATAAAGCTAGCAGGCTCCAGAAAAAGGAGCCTAGGCCTGGGAACAGGCAGAGGGTATACTTGTTGAAGTTAATTCCTACCAGAGACAAGTGAGGAGAAAAGTCCACAAGAAGGAAGAGCTAGAACTCAGAATCCATCGGTCTCCCAGAGCTTCCTATAGTACTGCATCTGGGACTGGCACCCAGATCTTTATTCCAGAATCCAGTCCATCCCCAGATCTTATTCTAGCCCTGATACAGTCAGACCCTCTGCACAGCGGTACAGGTAACTCACTAACACCTGTGTGGGAATTAGAAACAAGTGCTCCTGGGGTGCGTGGCTGGCTCAGTCATTAAAGCATGTGACTCTTGATCCTGGGGTGTGAGTTCAAGCCCATGTTGGGTGTAGAGATTACTTAAAAATAAATTTAAAAATTTTTCAAAGACCCAGCCACTCCTTCCATGATGCTTTCCTGCCATCTGAACCAAGATGGTTATAATACAGGCACAAATCTATGGTGAGTATGATGTCACTGGTATTCCCTAAAGATATTCCATTTACAACCTGTACAATCAGACATAGTGGCTTACACCTCCTGCCCCTGCAGTGTGAACTCCCGTCCCTAGAATGATCTTATAAATAGAAATTGCCTTCCTCTTGGGAAACTTTTTTGTTTTATCTAATCCCAACAGCCTTCTGCTTCCTCCAGCCCCTCGCATACTGCTATTTAAGATAGAATATAAATCCCCAACACCATGAGTTTCCAGAGAATTCCAAAAGAGATATACTTTTATTTTAAGTAGGCTCCACACCCATCATGCTTGAACTCAAGACCCTGAGATCAAGAGTCACGTACTCTAGAGGCCCAAAATTTTTAAAAGAGATGATGGATAAGGTAGATAAGAAATTGAGAAGAGTTTATTTTTGCTCATGAGAGGGAAGTGTGAAGAGAAAGGGATGAGGTGTCAGGCCTGGACCCAACTCGACCCATACCATTAAGTGAGCAAGCTGATCTCTGGCATTTTACTTTGAGCATTCTACTCTGAGCTTCAGGGATGTTATTGTAGGATAAGTAGACTGAGCTAGATGATCATAAGGGCTGTCTCTACATTTGGTATCCTGGGACTATCTATTGATCAGGGGTTAGTGGCCAGACTGAAGGAACAGTGAGAAATCTGAAAACAGGTTTACTGCTTTTCTGGGATGATATGACTTGAGAGAAGTTGCTCACTTGGGACGAATGAATCATTTCATGCTACCTAGACCTGGACAAGCAGCCTGACACTTTCCCGGTGCTTCTTTCATGCCAAAGTCAAAGCCACTTCTAGTTTCTCTAATTATACAGATTAAAAAAAAAAAAACTTGATTTATTTTGAGAGAGAAAGACAGTTTGCACACACTCAAGCAGGGAAGGGGTAAAGAGAGAGGGAGAGAGAGAATCCCAAGCAGGCTCCACACCATCAGTGAGAGCTGGATGTGGGGCTCAAACTCAGTAACCATGAGATCATGACCTGAAGTGAAATTAAGAGCTATAGGCTTAACCAATTGAGCCACCCAGCCATAATCCCTAATTATGCAGATTTTGACCACAGTATGAATGAGTCCTGAGTAGAGTGCTTTTGTTGGTTAAGGAAGTTTTCTTCTGTTTTTAATCTGTCATGAATGAGTACTGACTTCTATCAAATGTGTTTTCTGTGTCAAGGAAAGGATTGTGTGGTTTTCTCCTTGAATCTGTTAATCTGGTAAATTATATGGATAGATTTTCTAATATTAAACCATCCTTGAATTATTTTGAAATCATGGTTGTTGGTTTTTTTTTAATACACCGTTGAATTAGATTTGCTTGTATTTTATTCAGGACTTTTCCATCTATGTTTATAAATAGTGTTTTATTTATTTTTATATTTTTGTATTTTAAGTATTTTATTTTTAAGTAATCTCTATAGCCAGCATGGAGGTTGAACCCACAATCCTGATATCAAGAGTTGTACGCTCCACCAACTAAGTCAGCCAGGTGCCCTATAAATGATATTTTAAGCACAAAAAAGAATTTATTGGCTCATTTGACTGAAAATTCCATCTTTGTTTACAAGTGACAGTGATTTTTAATTTTCTTTTTTTTTTGTGCTGACCTTGCCTGGTTTGGGTATAAAGATTACACAAGTTTTGAAAACAAGCTGTGTAACTTTCCTTCTTTTCTATTTTTTGAAGTAGTTTATATAAAATGAAGATTAGCTGTCCTTTGAAGTTTTATTAAACAAACTTCTAAAAATAACTTCCACTTGGTTACGATGCTGTCCAGACACCCTGGACAAATCTCCCAGTAAAACAATTATGCACACTAGAGTAAACATTTAAAAAATTATGTAACTGTATTGCTGAACTGGCAAAACTAAAATTAATTCAAAAGAGAAAGGAAATGGGTGCCTGCCTGACTCATTTGGTGGAGAATGAAACTCTTAATCTCGGGGTTGTAACTTAGAGCCCCAAGTTGGGTGTAGACATTACTTAAAAATAAAATCTTTTTTTATTATTAAAAAATTTTTTTTAAGTGTTTTTAATGTGTATTTATTTTTGAGAGAGAGAGACAGGGTGTGAGTAGGGGAGGGCGAGAGAGAGGGAGACACAGAATCTGAAGCAGGCTCCAGGCTCTGAGCTGTTAACACAGAGTATGACAGAAGGCTTGAACTCACCGACCACTAAATATAACCTGAGCTGAGGTCAGAGGCTTAACTGACTGAGCCACCCAGATGCTCCTATTTAAATTTTTTAAAAAATTTTAATTTAATTATTTATTGAGAGAGAGAGAGTAAGGGAGGGGCAGAGAGAGAGGGGAAGAGAGAGTTAGTCCCAAACAGGCACGGGCGCTATCCCTCCAGAGCCTAACGCAGGGCTGGATATCATGAACTGTGAGGTCATGACCTGAGCCAAAATCAAGAGTTGGATGCTTAAGCTACTGAGCCACCCAGGGCCCACCAAAATAAAATCTTAAAAAAAAAGGAAAGAGGCAGAAAGGAAAGTGAACATTCAAACAAAGCAAGAAACCAGATTTTTCTCTCAGGGCATCTCCAAATCCAGGTAAATTTGAATTTCAGCTTTGGCTCTTGGGTATAATACAGGAGGAAAGGTGACAAAACCCTCTCAGAGTCCAACAGAAGATTTCTCTGTAAGGTCAGCTCTGCAAAATGGTAAACTCTTTATATAAGGGTAAACTAGAAGTAAATGCACATCACAGATGGGCACAGTGAGGGAACTTGCTTATCTTGACCTTGTTGCTGACCAGAAGGAGAGGAGATGATTTTTTATTTGAGCAAAAGGCTGCTTGGACTAAAGATTGTATTTCTTAGTCTTCTCTGCATCTAGATGTGGTCATGTGACTATATATTCTGGCCAGTGGAATGTAAGTTGAAGTGATGCTTCTATTTCGTTATGGAATTTCCATGTATGTTTATAAATGAGATAGAATTTTTAAAGTTCTTTTCCTGTGTTGATTTTTTCTGACTTGAGAGTTCTCAGAGAGGATGACAGGTACTGGGATAGACAACTGGCAGCCTTTGCTGTCCTGGTGCAAGAAATGAAATAGGTGTCACAGTAACAAGGTTCACATGAACAAGAGGGATTATTATTCTTCCTTTTTTTTTTTTGAGATATTATTTTTAAGAGGCATCTGGGTGGCTCAGTCAGTTAAGCATCCATCTTCGGCTCAGGTCATGATCTCATGGTTGATGATTTCCAGCCCCACATCAGGCTCCGTGCTGACAGCTCAGAGCCTGGAGCCTGCTTTGGATTCTTTGTCTCTCCCCCCCGCCCCCACATCTGTCCTTTCCTCGCTCTCTCACTCTCTCTCTCAAATAAATAATAAACATTTAAAAAAGGATATTATTTTTAAGGAATCCCTACATCCAATATGGGACTCTAACTCACAACCCTGACATCAAGAACCATATGCTCCACTGACTGAGCCAGCCAGGAGCCTCAAGAGGAATTAATACTCTTGAAAGAAGACGCCAGCCCTAGGACCCTCTAAGCTTCAGCCAAGATTAAGTTCCTTGAAAAAGAAGCCATAATTAATGATGGAATGCGGAGGGACATGAAGTGAATTACTTTCGTCTTCATTCCAGAATAATCCAGTTGGGGTGCCTGGGTGGCTCAGTCAGTTGAATGTATGTCCGACTCTTGACTTTGGCTCAGGTCATGATCCCAGGGGTCGTGCATTCATGTACACACGCTCTCGCTCTGTCGCTCTCAAAATAAATAAATAAATAAGAAAGGGGAAAAAATTGTGTGTTTGTGTGTGTGCTTATGAGGGAGGCCTGATACAATTTAAATATTTCTTGAATTATCTCTTTTCCTGGGTATGCTAATCAGAGCTCTTTTTTTCAAATAGGCCTCAATTCAACTTCAATCCAGCCTTCAGCTTTCCTCAGGTCCTCTTTTCTTTTGTCCTAAAAGGAGTCTCATATTACCTGCTATTATCTGTGACTCAGGGCCTTGACCTTGAGCAAGCCAGCCTTCCAGCCTCGCCAATTCACAGACCCGGAGCTCAAGGACACAGCGCTGGTCTGAGTTGGAGTCGTTTAAAGAGTTCCTTTATCTGGGATGTAACTGCTGACTTTCAGACTCTATTCCAGTCCCAGTAAAAAGCAAAAAAACAAACCATTCTTGGAGCCTGTCCAACCCTCCTGAATTCCACAGTCTCAGATGTATGCCCTTCTTTCCTATCACTGGGTTGAATCCTATGAACATTCCCACGTTTGTCCGTGTTCTGCATTAGCAATCTTCGAATCTTTTTGCTCATATATTCCACATAAAAGTTTTTTTTTTTTTTTATAAAGTATGTACTACCTTACACATTTCTACTTTGACAAGCTTTCTCTGCAAATTTCATTTAGGTACATAGAATATAATTCCTGCATGTTGGCATGTTGAAATAAATCTGTTACATCATTTTTCAAAAATGTATCCAATGGCATCTAAATACTGTAGTGATTTTTATATGCATCAGCCTCCATTTAAAAAATACACAAACAAGCTCCTCTTTAACAATAGGAAATTTGTATCACTCCTTCTTTTCCTTGAACTGATGTTTCTAATACATCCCCCACCCAGAGTTTTATCTTAATGTAATATGTATTTATGCTTGAAAGTTTTCTCTTGATTTTTTTAATTGTTTATTTTTATTTTTGAGAGAGATACAGAGTGTGAGCAAGGGAGGGGCAGAGAGAAGGAGACACAGAATCAGAAGCAGGCTCCAGGTTCTGAGAGGTCAGCACAGAGCCTGACACAAGGCTCAAACTCACGAACCACGAGATCATGACCTGAGCCAAAGTCAGATGCTCAACTGACTGAGCCACCCAGGCGCCCCTATGCTTGAAAGTTTTGTATATCACTTCTCATAATTCTTTGCAATAAAAATGTGTATAAGTTGAAAATTTTCATTTTATTTAATTTCCTCAGAACATAAGGCTCTAAGTCTTATAAATTAAAATTATTAGTATTACAAAGTTGAAATGTTTACTGAAGGAGCTTTAAAAAACTTACTGGTACAGATTTTTTTTAACTTTGTAAAATAAATAGGTTAAAGTATTTTTTTAAACTGTCTTTGCGTCAGTGTGGCTGATATGAATCAGTCACTCAGAGCCAATGTCTTTTTTTTTTTTCCTATACATTGTCTCAGGGGCATCANCATTGCCTAGAAAAAAACTGCTTCATTCTGTTCTCAGGAGGATTTTCCTGTAAGTTGCTGACATCTATTTAATTTCTGGTGCTGGCACTTTCTGGTTCTGAACAGAAGATGCCAGGCAAAGATCACTATGGCAAGACCGCCACTTGGCGGATACAGATGGTAACATGCAACAATTTCAGAAAGAGTATTAATTTGTGGAGGGGGCAGAAAGAGCATCTTAGAACCAGTGAGGTATAGTGTTGTGAATGGTAAGGGAGGAAAGGAGAACTATAAGAAGCTGGAACATAGGAAATAGACTCTTTAAATCTATCTGCAGCTTTTTTCTCCCTGGATAGTGCACACAGTTTGAAGATCATGCCCTAAAGCATCGATTCTCAAACTTTTTGGTCTCAAGACCCTTTTGTACTCTTACAGATAATCGAGGACACCATATAGCGTTTGTTTTCGTGGGCTAAATCTATTTTCAGTGAAGTTGTTCAGGANGCTGAAGGCACTTGGAAATTTGTGGGCTCAGGAGACAGTTTTGTCCTCCCTTAACCACACAGAAGAATCTGAATTGGGAGGTCTTTCCCAGAATAAGATTATTAACAGAGATAAATTTTATCTGAGTGACCCATCTATATGGCAGGGCAAACATCTAATTACCAAACTTTTGCCCTTCTTATTGTCCTATGAAGTGCGTTGCTTTTCCCTGAAGTCTCAGACCCCTACACCCTTTTCCTTAGGTCAGAATGACATTTGTACTTCATTTTGCATGACTGTCTTTAGAATTTCCATGTCTATGTGGATTGCCCCGTATTTTCTCCTTTTAATCTGTCTCATGGCAGTTTGATTCTTAGTCCAGCTAGAAGGACCTTTCAGGGGAGACAAATTCTTGATCCCCAAGATAGTATCAGTAATTAAAACAGAAAAAATTTACGGGTGCCTGGCTGGCTCAGTCGGTGGAGCATGTGACTTAATCTGGGGGTCATGAGTTCAAGCCACTTGTTGGCTTTAAAGTTTACTTAAAAGTAATAAAATAGAAAAGAAAAGAAAAAGAAAAAATTTAAATATCCGTGTAATCGAATTTTTTAAATGTTTTATTTATTTCTGAGAGAAAGAGAGAGAGACAGCATGAGCAGGGGAGGGTCAGACAGAGAGGGAAACACAGAATCTGAAACAGGCTCCAGGCTCTGAGCTAGCTGTCAGCGCAGAGCCCGATGCAGGGCTCAAACCCACGAACAGTGAGATCATGATCTGAGCCGAAGTCCGAAGCTTAACTGACTTAGCCACCCAGGTGCCTCTGTAATCCAATTTTTAAAACAATAAACCTGGGGTTCCTGGTTGCTTAGTCAGTTGAACATCTCACTCTTGATTTTGACTCAGGTCATGATCCTAAGGTCATGGGATTGGGCCCTGGGTCAGGCTCCGTGCTGAGCGTGGAACCTGATTATGATTCTCTCTCTCCCTCCACCCTCTCCCCTACTCATGTGCTCTCTCTCTCTAAAATAAATAAATAAATAAATAACAATAAACATACTGCATATTAACAAAAATGATGTATTAGGTTTTGTTTTTTATTATTTGAGTATAGCTGACACTGTATTACATTAGCTTCAGGAATATACATAGTGATTCAACTTCTTTATATGTTATGCTTGGCTCACCATAAGTGTAGCTATTAGTCACCATACAGTACTATTATAGTACCATTGACTATTTTCTTTATGCTGTATCTTTTGTTTCTGTGACTTCTTCATTCTATAACTGGAAGCCTGTATCTCCCACTTGCCTTCACCCATTTTGCCCATCTCTCCCCTGCTCCCCTCTGGCAACCATTAGTTTGTTCTCTGTACTTATAGGTCTAATTCTGTTTTTTGTTTGTTTATTCACTTGTTTTCTTAGAACTAACATATGAATGAAACTATATGGTATTTGTGTTTCTCAGTCTGACTTGTTATACTTAGCATATCCTCTAGGTCCATCCATGTTGTAACAGCATAATCTCATCCATTTTTACGGTTGTGTAATATTTCACCATAGTAGATACCACATCTCCCTTAACCATTCATCTATCAACAGACAGTTAGGTTACTGCCATATCTTGGCTATTGTTTAAAAAAATATTTTTATTGGGGCACCTGGGTGGCTCAATCAGTTATACATCTGACTCTTTTTTTTTTAATTTTTTTTTTTTAATGTTTTATTTCTAAGAGAGAGAGAGACAGCGTGAGCAGGGGAGGGTCAGAGAGAGAGGGAGTCACAGATTGAAACAGGCTCCAGGCTCTGAGCCGGCAGTCAGCACAGAGCCCGACGCGGGGCTCGAACCCACGAACCGCGAGATCATGACCTAAGTGAAAGTTGGACGCCCAACCAACTAAGCCACCCAGGCGCCCCTAAACATCTGACTCTTGATTTCAGCTCAGGTCATCATCTCACTGTTTGTAAAGTCAAGCCCCGTGTTGGGCTCTGTGCTAATGCTGCTGAATCTGCTTGGGATACTCTTTCTCCCTCTCTCTGTATCCCTCCCATGTGTGCTCTCTTTCTCTCAAAAAAAAAAATCAACGTTAAAAAAAATAAAAGACACCTAAATCCTCATAACTCCTGCTTTTAATATGATACACTGTGTTATGTGTTATGTATGTGTTATGATACACTGTTTTGGTTGAAGGATATGAAGGAAATTTGGACTCACATACACGTGTATTTGGAAAAGGGAGGCTCTCCTAGGAGGACTCCCAGGGGCCCTCAGACGACATTTTAGAACTGTTGACCTAGAAAAATATTTGTACATGTGCACCAGAAAATATATACATATCTCATGAGCATGCATTTTTATAGCAACATTGTTTTAAATAACCAAAAGCTAAAAGCAAGATATACCTAATACTGAAACCATGCTCCCAGGTTAATGAGGTTAAAACTATCACCAGCAAAGCCTCTGTAGTAGGAACCTCTCCCTAAGGAGAAAGAAAAAAATGAAGAGAGAAGAGAAGACTTCAAGGTCACCTAGATATGGGTCCAGCTGCCTACATCCCCCATGTTCTTGTAAACTGAAACAACTTAATCAGACTGCATGTTTATGTGTGTTACCATATATGGGAGACAAAGAAATAAAAAATGTATAAAAAAACCTATGCCATATGATGTGGGCCGCTCAGTTCTTTTGGGTACGAACCCAACTGAGGGTGCCGGCATGAATAAAGTTGCTTTCTGGAGAGAAAAGCCTCGGTGTCACGACTCTCTGAGCGAGAATCCTGCAACACCTACACTGAACCCCCACCCCCTCTTCACAAGAATGTTAACCTTATCTTTTAAAAGCAGACAACAGGGAGAGCTCCTGCTAGCCTAAACCAGTTTGAATTAGACCACTGACACACGCCTGCACAGATGAACTTCGGAATGTTCAATAATTACAGATACCTCATTATAATGTTAAAATCTCTGCCCCGGGAGAAGCACAAACTTCATTAATATAATATAGGATACATGGATAGGCATGTAAGTAAGCCTACACAACCCTATGTGTGCCTTTATATGTGATCATAAAAGTCCCCTTTCCTTTCTTTCTTTGTTTTTTTTTTGTTTTTATATCTATATATTTATTTGAGTAGAGTTGACACACAATGTTACATTAGTTCCAAGTGTACAACTTAGTGATTTGACAAGTTTACATACTGTACTATGTTCACAAGTATAGCTACTCTCTTTCCCATCACCAATCCTTTACCCATTTTTAAGTTAGGCTATTTATCTTTTATCATGGCGTTGTTAAAAGCCCCCTTTTTGAATAATTACCCCAACCCTAAATAAAAGAAATCCATTATCCCCACTTGGGGAATCATGGCTTTGGAACTTGTTTCCTATGATCTCCTTATTTGCTGCAAATAAAGTTTTCTTTGTGTGACGATTCCATCTGGTGTAATCTCTCTATCTGTAACTCACCAAAGAGGGAACTTACATTCGTTCAGTTAAAATGTGAGTAGAATAGATATGAAAAGTGTAGTATATTCATATAATATAATACAGACTGAGGAAAAGGAATGAAAACAGCCAACTGTAATACAATGGACAAATCTTGGGTGCGTGGGTTGCTCAGCTGGTTGAGTGTCCAACTTCGGCTCAGGTCATGATCTCATGGTTCATGGGTTTGAGCCCAACATCAGGCTCTGTGCTGAAGCTCAGAACCCAGAGCCTGCTTCAGATTCTGTGTCTCCCTCTCTCTCTGACCCTCCCCACTTGTGTTCTCTTTTTCTCAAAAATAAATAAACATTTTAAAAAATGGATGAATCTTATAAAATAGCATTGATTAAGGTAAGTCTATAATACAAACAGTATGAAGCCATTTGTACAAGGTTCAAAAATAGGCAAAACTAATTTAGTTGGATGTGTGTACATTGGTAGTAAATCTATACAGAGACAGGGAATGTAATTACCTTCAGGGTGGAGAAAGAAGGATGTGATAGAAAAGGGACACAAAGGAGGCTTTTATACTACAAAGAAGATTGTATTTATTCATCCAGATGCAATTTACACGAGTTATGGCTTTACAATTATTCTTTTTTAAAATAATTTTTAAAAAATATTTATTTATTTTGAGAGAGGGAGAGCAGAGTAGGGGCAGAGCGAGAGAAAGAGAATCCCAAGCAGGTTCCACACTGACAGGGCAGAGCCAAGGTGGGTTCGATCTTGCAATCGATGGTGAGAGCACAACCTGAGCATAAATCAAGAGTCTGATGCTTAACTGACTGAGCCACCCAGGTGTCCTATTCTTTATACTGTACATATATGTTCATTTATTCATTGTAACTATTTTGTATCTCCTAATTAAAAATAAAGATATAGGGGTGCCTGGGTGGCTCAGTTGATTGAGCATCCTACTCTTGATTTTTGGCTCAGGTCATGATTTCATGGTTCTTGACTTCGAGCCCCACATTGGGCTCTGCGTTAAAAGTGCAGAGTCTGCTTGGGATTCTCTATCTCCCTCTCTTTGCCTCTTCCCTGCTTGCATGCTCTCTCTCTGTCTCTCTAAATAAATAAATAACCTTTAAATATACATATATAAATAAAATAAACATAAAAATACATTGCTTGCAATAACACTAGCAAATGTTTAATACGTTTATATTAATGTTTACCAAAAAATGTTAAATATGTTTAACAAAAACTGTGCAAAACCTATGTAAAAATGATATAATTTAAATTTTTAAATTTATTTAGCTGTTATTTTTTTAAATTTACATCCAAGTTAGTTAGCATATAGTGCAATAATCATTTAAGGACTAAAATCCAGTGATTCATCCCCTATGTATAATACCCAGTGCTCATCCCAACAAAAGTCCTCCTTAATGCCCTTTGCCTATTTAGTCCTTCTCCCCCAAACCCCTCCAGCACCCCTGTTTGTTCTCTGTATTTAAGGGTCTCTTATGTTTTTGTCTCCCTTCTTGTTTTTATATTATTTTTGCTTCCCTTATGTTCATCTGTTTTGTACCTTAAATTCCACATATGAGTGAAGTCATATAATATTTGTCTTTCTCTGACTGACTAATTTCACCTAGCACAATACACTCTAGTTCCATCTACATAGTTGCAAATAGCAAGATTTCATTCTTTTTTATTGCTGAGTAAAACTCCATTGCATATATATATATCTTCTTTACACTGTATATTATATCTTCTTTATCCATTCATCCATTGATGGACATTTGGGCTCTTTCCACACTTTGGCTATTGTCAATAATGTTGTTCTAAACATTGGGGTGCATGTGCCCCTTTGAAACAGCACACCTGTATCCTTTGGATAAATACATAATAGTGTTATTGCTCGGTCGTGGGGTAATTGTATTTTTAATTTGTCAAAAAACCTCCATACTGTTTTCCAGAGGGGTTGCACCATTTTGCATTTCCACCAGCAGTGCAAAAAAGATCCACTTTCTCCACATCAACACCAACATCTGTTGTTGCCTGAGTTGTTCATTTTAGCTATTCTGACAGGTGTGAGGTGGTATCTCATTGTGGTTCAGATTTATATATCCCTGATGATGAGTGATGTTGAGCAAAAAACAATATAATTTTAATGAAAGTTAATAAGAGAGACTCACATAAATAGAGAAATTTATATGCTGTCCTTGGATAGAAAAGTCACTCATGTAAAGATGTCAATTCTTCATAATCTATAGCTTCAATAAAATTCCAGTAAAATTTCCAATAGGCAGTTTGTGAAACATTACAAAGTGATTCTCAAATTTACATGGAAGAGCAAAAGGGCACAAATAGTTAATACACTCCTGAAGAAGGTGGTAGGACTTAATCTTTCAGATATCAAGACTGACTAATTCAAATTTATGCTATAAAATTTGAAAGAGTATGTATGTGCAGTGATAGATAATTAGATAAATGGAATGTAACAGAGTAGCTAAAATGAACAAATCAGGAGACTATAGATGCTGGCGAGAATGTGGAGAAACGGACACCCTCCTACACTGTTGGTGGGAATGTAAACTGGTGCAGCGCCTCTGGGAAACAGTGTGGAGGTTCCTCAAAAAATTAATAATAGAACTCCCCTATGACCCAGCAATAGCACTGCTAGGAATTTACCCAAGGGATATAGGAGTGCTAATGCATAGGGGCACATGTACCCCAATGTTCATTGCAGCACTCTCCACAATAGCTAAAACATGGAAAGAGCCTAAGTGTCCATCAACAGATGAATGGATCAAGAAGATGTGGTTTATCTATACCATGGAATACTCCATGGCAATGAGAAAGAATGAAATCTGGCCATGTGTAGCAACATGGATGGAACTTTGAGCGTGTTATGCTGAGCGAAATAAGTTAGGCAGAGAAGGACAGATACCATATGTTTGCACATATAGGTGGATTAGGAGGAACTTAATGGAGGACCGTGGGGGTGGAGAAGGGGAAAAATAGTTGGGGAGCGGGAAGGAGGCAAACCATAAGAGACTCTTGAATGCTGAGAACAAACTGAGGGCTAATGGGGGTGGGGTAGAGGGGAAGGGGGGTGATGGGCATGGAGGAGGGCACTTGTTGGGATGAGCACTGGGTGTTATATGGAAACCAACTTGACAATAAACTATTTAAGAAAAAAAATAAATGGAATGTAACAAAGAGCCCAGGAAATAGATTCAGACATATATAGAAACTTCATTCATGACTTGGTATTGCAGATGAGTGAGGAAAAAATATTCACTAACAACAAAATATCTGAAAAAGAAATAAAGAAAACAACCCCATTTACAATAGCATCAGAAACAACAAAAATACTTAGAAGTAAATTTAGCAAAGGAGGAAAAGATTTGCACACTGAAAGCTATAAAGATTTGATGAAAAAAAAAGCTTTGATGAAAAAAATTGAAGACACAAATAAATGGAAAGTTAATCCATGATCAAGGACTGGAATCATTAATGTTGTTAAAATGTCCATATTACCCAAAGCCATCTATAGATTCTGTCCAAACCCTATCAGATTTCTAATGGCATTCTTCACATAAACAGAAAAAGCAATCCTAAATTCATATGGAATTATGAAAGACCTCAAATAGTCAAAGCAATCCTGAGAAAGAAAAACAAGGCTGAAGGGACCACACTTCTTTTCAAAGTATATTGCAAGTCTTTAGTTTTCAAAGTAGTATGGAATTGGCATAAAACACACACACACACATAGACCAATGGAACAGACTCAAGAGCCTTGAAAAAAACCGTCACATATGTGATTGACTAATACTTGACAAGGGAGCCAAGGATTCTCAATGGGAATTGGATAGTCTCTTCAATCAACAGTGCTGCAAAAACTGGATATTCACATTCAGAAGAATGAAATTGGATCTCTCTCTCTCTTAAAGATTCAAAGTTTTATTTATTTTTTAAATGTTTTTTATTTATTTCTGAGAGAGAGAGACAACATGAGCAGGGGAGGGTCAGAGAGAGAGGGAGACACAGAATCTGAAACAGGCTCCAGGCTCTGAGCTGACTGTCAGCACAGAGCCCAACACAGAGCTCGAACCCACGAACCGTGAGATCATGACCTGAGCCAAAGTCAGACACTTGACCTACTGAGCCACCCAGGTGCCCCGGATATCTCTCTTATATATCCCACAAAAATGAACTCAAACCAGATTAAAGGCTTAAACATAATAATACCAGAAGTTGTGAAACTTCTAGAAGAAAACAGGGAAAAATTCTCCTTGACATTGGTTTTGGTGAGGATTTTTAGGATATGACACCAAAACCATAAGCAACAAAAGCAAAAATAAAGAAGCAGAACAACAACTAAAAAGTTCTGAACAGTAAAAGAAATGATCAACATAATGAGGGGTGCCTGGGTGGCTCAGTCGGTTAAGAATCTGACTCTTGATTTTGGCTCAGGTCATGATCTCATGGTTCAGGAGCTCAAGACCCACATCAGACTCTGAGCTGACAGCACAGAGCCTTCTTAGGATTATCTCTCCCTCTCCCTCTCTCTCTGCCCCTCCCTCCCTCCCTCTCTCTCTCTTAAAATAAATAAATCAATAAACTTAAAATTTTTTTAAATAAAAAAAGAGAAATGATTGACATAAGGAAAAGGCAACCTATGGAATGGGAGAAAATTTGCAAACCACATATCTAATAAGGGGTTAGTATCCCAAATATACAAGAAACTCATAAAATTCAAGAGGTAAAAATCAAATAATTCAATTTAAAAAATTGGTGAAGGACCAGAGTAGACATTTTTCCAAAGAAGATCTTCAAATGGATAAATATAAGGTACATGAAAAGGTATTCAACATCACTAATCACTAAATGCAAATCAAAACCATAATGAGTTAGTTAGTATGGTTATTGTCAAAAAGACAAGGATAACAAGTGCTGGCAAGGATGCAGAGAAAAGAGTGTCCTTGAGCGCTTTTGGTAGAAATGTAAATTGGTGCAGTCAAAATGGAAAACAATATGGAAGTTCCTCAGGATGGAGGAACCATTACCCGGAAGAGATATTTGCATCCCCATATTCATTGCACCATTATTTACAATAGCCAAGACATGGAAACAAACTAAGTGTCTATCGATGGGAGAATAAAGATGATGAGGAATAAATAAAAAATCGATTATTAGGGGCGCCTGGGTGGCTTAGTCGGTTAAGCGTCCGACTTTCGCTTAGGTCATGATCTCGCGGTTCGTGGGTTCGAGCCCCGCGTCGGGCTCTGTGCTGACTGCCAGCTCAGAGCCTGGAGCCTGTTTCAGTCTGTGACTCCCTCTCTCTCTGACCCTCCCCTGCTCACACTGTCTCTCTCTCTCTCTTAGAAATAAATAAAACATAAAAAAAAAAATTTTAAAAAAATCGAATATTATTCAGCCATAAAAAGAAGGAAATCCTGCCATTTGTGACAATGCTGCTGGAACTGGAAGTCATTATGCTAAGTGAAGTAAGTCAGGTAGAGAAAGACAAATATTGTATGGTCTCACTTATATATGAAATCAAGTAAAACTAAAGTCATAGAGGGGCTCCTGAGTGGCTCAGTTGGTTAAGTGTCCAACTCTTGATATCAGCTCAGGTGGTGATCTCCAGATCTCAAGATCCAGACCCGAGTCAGTCAGGCTCTGTGTTAAGCATGGAGCCTGCATGGTATTCTTTCTCCCTTTCTTCTTCCCCTCCCCTGCTCATACTCTCTCTCTCATTCTCTTTCAAAATAAGTAAATAAACTTTTAAAAAAAGAAACAAAAAGATAAGCTCAGAGAAAAATATGTAGATATTGAGAAAGAGAGGAAATAAAGGTAGTCACTCAGTCTGCCATTTTGAACCCCAAATGAACTCCCTTCATTTAAAAATTATTTCATCAGGAGGCACCTGGGTGGCTCAGTCAGTTAAGTGTCTGACTTTGGCTCAGGTCATGATCTCAAGGTTTGTGAACTTGAGCCCCGCATTGGGTTCTGTGGTGTCAGCACAGAGCCCGTTTGGGATCTTCTGTCCCCCGCCCTCTCACCTCTGTGAAAAAGATAAACATTAAAACACTTAAAAAAAATTTTTTATCAGAACAAAAATATAAGGCAACCTTCACCGTGTGAGCTATCTCCATTCTGAAGTACTCTTATGAAACCTTGTCCTGGTTTGGGATTCAGAGCTGAAATAAGGCAATATATATAAATTTGGAAATCAGTGGGACACAAAGTGGTTAGCTCCTTTCTTGCAGCCTTATTATACAAAAGGTGGTGAAAGTTTTCAGTCTTATCCCTGAAATCCAAGGTCCCCAATACTGACTGTGGTAAAACGGAAGCCACAGGGGTTCACATCCTAAAATTTTGATCTTATCCACATTAATCAATGTTCAAAGACTGTTTGACTTCAAGCACTCCCTATTTGAAAGATTCAGAGTTAGAGAACTCTGATTAGATTAAAGTATTATATCCTCTTGGGGATTCCCATGGAGCAAGGCTTGAAGGAAGTTGCAGGCCAACTTTGTACAGAAGATGAGGGCCCTGGCTGTTCTCTGCCTGCATTTGGCTGCAGTGGGCATATAGTTAGAGGCACCGTTTGACATTCTTTTTTTTTTTTTAATTTTTTTTTTTTAATTTCTAGGAGAGAGAGAGAGACAGAGTGAGCAGAGGAGGGTCAGAGAGAGAGGGAGTCACAGACTCTGAAACAGGCTCCAGGCTCTGAGCTGGCAGTCAGCACAGCGCCTGACGCGGGGCTCGAACCCACGAACTGGGAGATCATGACCTAAGGGAAAGTCAGTCGGACGCTTAACCGACTAAGCCACCCAGGCGCCCCACCGTTTGACATTCTTAAAGCTGAAAAGCTAAGAAGACTTTTTTTTTTTAATGTTTATTTATTTTGAGAGGAAGAGAGAGCAGGGGAGGGGCAGAGAGAGGGGGAGAAGGAGAATCTCAAGCAAGAATCCCAAGAATCTCCACTATTAGCTGGATGAACCCTGAGATCATGACCTGAGCTGAAGTCAAGAGTCAGATGCTTAATGGACCCAGGCAGCTCCCAAACTAAGAAGGCTCTATACCTGTTGGTATTTCTTCCACGCAAGCACTAAACCTCACAGTAGAAGCTAAAACATTTTACTCTGTCTCCTACTTCTCCAAAGCCTCTGCGTTTAAAAGGAATTAAAAAGTAACAGCACCAGGAAAACCTATATTTCTAGAAAAGAAACCTCCCAAAGTTATCTCCTTGATGAGGGTGTGAAGTCAGTTTCAGAGTCCCTGATTTTCTTCATTGGGTGTTTTCCTCTTTTGCTTTAAAGAGAAGTAAAAATGAAGTTGTTTTTGAATATTTCCTTACCATCCTTTCTTAGCCATTTAAAATTCTATTGTTGAATTTAAAGCATTTTTCTGTAACCGAAATGCAATTACGAAAAAATAAACTGGATTGTCTTTCTGTGAAACCTCAGGAAGCACCTTCCATTTCTCCATCCTTCACAGAACAATGTAAACATCTTTCAAGAGAAACCCTCAATAAAAGCCTTTTATTGATTTTCAAAAAACTATGTGGTTTCACAGGCATTTAACTCTCTGTGGGTCTTTTAAAACCAGTCACTTCCTAAGAGGCTAACTTCAAAGGAAGTATATAAAGGGGAGAAAAGAAACTAACAGAAAAAAAAAAAAAAGAAATCAACAGGAGTAGTCTCATTAAAGAGATAATACAAAAAAGTGCTTTTTTTAAATTTAATTTTTAAGTAATCTCTACACCCAACTTGGGGCTCAAATTTACACCCCCAAGATGGAGAGTCT
Organism: Crocuta crocuta; assembly: GCF_008692635.1. NCBI lineage: Eukaryota > Metazoa > Chordata > Mammalia > Carnivora > Hyaenidae > Crocuta > Crocuta crocuta. The sequence continues at coordinate 2,935,122 of NW_027529433.1, forward strand.
CACGCTTGATTGACTGAGCCAGGCAGGAGCTCCCAAAGTGCTCTTATTTGAAGAAGTGGGCTCACCTCCTGTTCTTCCCCTCAGGAAATTAATCACAATGGATTAACCTGGAAAACTGAAAAGATTGCCTGCTTTCTCTTTTGTCTTCCCCTCCTCCCCTCAACCTCAAGCCTCTCTGAATGTGTTTACTTGAAATCAGAATATGGAAAGTTTTTGGGGTTGAGTTTTAAAACCAAAGTCAGAATAATTTTCCTTGGTATGTAGGACAGAAAGGAGTTGTTCTCAGAAATGGTTTTTAACATTCATACTAAGTGACTGTAATGTTGATTTGTCTGATTTATGCAAATATTTATTTTTAAGAGAGGAAAATGGAGACTTAAAAAAATGTCTTCTGTCCTTCAATGTCCTTCGGGTTGGACTAAAAATCAAATTGACCTAAGACAGATTAACAGGAGAAAATCAAATTTACTTTCCTACGTACTATGTAGTTCCTACGGGGAATCCACAGACTTAACATGCAACTTGAGGCTTATTTGACATCTAGAGCTAAGGAGAGGGGAAAGGGTCTGAGAACAGGAAAGGGGGGAAGATTTCTTGCCAGAAGGTGAGAGATGTTTGGAACATAAAGGTTGCCCTGTAATGAAGACAGTTCCTTAGATAAAGAGATCTCTGTTAATAGCTCTCTCCTTGGCAAAGTCTCTCCTTTCCAATGTAAATTTGGGCATTTGAGTGGGAGGTGAAGAGCTTTTCCTGAATCTCTTGGGTTTTGACTGCTTTAAACTCAAAACAATCTTCAGGTCAAACAGTCCATCTTGGGGCAGTCTGTCCTTGGCCCCTTCTTGCGATACTACTCAGAGATAGGTGAAGGAATATATACATAGGTTATACATATATATGTTTTCTTTCCACTGATATTAAGCCTAGGCTATTAACCTGAGGATTTAGAAAAAAATTAATTTGTTCCCAGAAAGGTTGAGCAATGCTGAAAATACCATTGAACAACCCTCTTCATTAATTTGGAATTTGGGTTCCCTGGGGTGTTAAAAGAAGTATTTTCCTTTGTCTTATCTATATTCAAAGGACTTGTCAAGCAAATTAATAATGTAAAATGGGATAAAAGGAGAATCTTTAAAATACTGAGGCAAAATGCTTTAACAATGTAAGAGCTGAAGAATCATTAGCTTTCCATACTGACAGAAAAGTGACAATTACAAAAGATATCTCCTGTTCTCTAAACCACCTACCCTAAGGAATTGTTACCTTATTACTTGAATTTGGAAAAAATAAAAGTACATTAAAAAAAAAATCCAGAGGGGAGGTGTGTGGGGGATGTGTGAATAGGTGAATAGGTGATGGGGATTAAGGAGTGCAGTTGTGGGGGCGCCTGGGTGGCTTAGTCGGTTAAGCGACGACTTTCGCTTAGGTCATGATCTCGCGGTTCATGGGTTCGAGCCCCGCGTCGGGCTCTGTGCTGACTGCCAGCTCAGAGCCTGGAGCCTGTTTCACAGTCTGCGTCTCCCTCCCTCTCTGACCCTCCCCTGCTCACGCTGTCTCTCTCTCTCTCTCTCTCTCCTAGAAATAAAAAAAAAAAAAGGAGTGCAGTTGTGAAGAGAACCGGGTGTTGTATGGAAGTGTTGAATCACTGTATTGTACACCTGAAACTAATAGAAAACTTACAGATGACTACATTTTAATTAACATAAAAACTTAAACTAAAAAGAAAACCCTCCTCTCAATAGGAATTAATGGGGTTACATTCAATTTTCTTTCTGCCTTTGGATTAACAAAATTCAACCAAGCAGACTTGAAGGTCTAATTGAGTTTCCTGAGCAATTTGTGAATCGAGCAGCACCTCACCTATCAAACAGAGAGGTGCACTGAGATGTACAAATGTAAGGTTTTTACTGAAGGAGGGTGGGGCAAGAGAGTTACTCACAAAAGAAAAGGATTGTTTTAGATGAGGGTGCTTTCTTATGAGGGAAAAGCAAAGTTCCTTATCTGCAGATTACCGAAACTTTCTTTGGCAGGTGAAGGGGACCCAGGTGGCTGACTCTTCGGTATTGAAAAATTCCTGAATGACCGGTAAGACCATATTTCTTGGAGAGGTTGAAACCGCAATTTGATTATGTATTAAGTCCCAGTTTGGGAACTAGATGTAAGTGATACCATTTGGGGCCTGTGTTTTTTGTTTTTGCTTAACAGGATAAAGAGATAAAAAGAAAAATATCTTAAGGAGGTGCTGTTATTCCTCCTGCCGAAGCAAACAGGGGGCTGAGGAGCAGGAGCAGTGGGCACCAGTGACCTCAGGAGGAGCAGCGTGGGTGGCCTGGAGGGATGGAGGCCAGGCGGGGGAAGGTTCAGAAAGGTGAAGCACCAATCTTTGTTTCCTAGAAGTTTTAAGGCAAAAGAGGAAAGGGTAGCAGCTGTGTCAAAAAAGGTTTTCATTTGGGCCTCCTGGGTGGCTCAGGTCATGATCTCACAGTTCATGAATTTGTGGGCTCTCTGCTTTCAGCGCAGAGCCCATTTCGGATCCTCTGTCCCCTTCTCCTTCTGTCCCTGACCAGCTCTTGCTCTCTCAAGGAAAAAAAAAATGGGGAAAAAAAGGTTTTCATTTACTGTTTAATTTGGGAGAAATTGGACCACCTGTATAGCTTGAGAATGATTCAATAGAAAGGAAGAATTGGGGGCGCCTGGGTGACTCAGCCAGTTAAACATCCAATTCTCGATTTCAGAGATTGAGCCTCACTTCAGGCTTTATGCAGATAGTGAGGAGCCTGCTTGGGATTCTCTCTCTCTCTCTCTCTCTCTCTGTCTCTCTCTCTGCCCCTCTCCCACTTGCATGAGTGAGTGCTCTCCTGCTCTCAAAATAATCTTAAAAAAAAAAGAAAATGATTGGAAAAGAGCAAATGAGGAGACAGGAGGTAATGGCATTAAGGGGGGATGAGGACACAACACAAGAATTAGTGTTAAAAAAGAAGGTGAGTGATTTTTATTTTAAGTTGGGAAACTCAAGGAATGTCCCATATAGGGTTAAAGAAAGAGTTTGGTGTCCCAAACCTGCTGTGCTCATCAAAATGAGAGTTAAGCAAGAAAGAACACTCCAAAAAGCCGGATACCCAAAAGAAGAGAGTGACAAGGGGTATGCCAGAAGGCAGCTTGGAGGGATCCAGATTGGAGTCATCTGGGGAGCTGTGGGAGAAAGAGAAAGCTCGTGGGGAAAGTGGAATTGATAGGTATCTGATATGGTTGATATCTGGGAAAGAAAGAATTATGACCGTTCAGATGGACAAATGGAGAAAAATCAAGATTTGGTAAATAGAAATTCATGCAAGTAAAACATGACACTGAATATTTACTTAATCCATGCAAGGTACTGTTGTGAGTGTTTTAATGTGTATAGATTAAAAAAATTTTTTCTTTAGATTTTAGTTTTAAGTAATTTCTGCACCCAAGGTGGGGTTTGAATTTATAACCCCAAGAACAAGAGTCATGTGCTCTGTAACTGATTCCAGCCAGCTGCCCCTTCAGAGTCTCTACTCTTAACCATGAGAATATACTGCCTCTCCAGGTAAAGTGGATGGGATTGAAAAAAAAAAAAAAACTGACGAGAGAGAAATGTTATCATTATACAATTTTGTGGTTATACAATGAATATCTCTACCATTTATAATTACATAAATGTCGACTTTAATTTTATGAAAACTGTGATATGATTAGGTCGGCAAGATGGCAGATGGAATGCTCAGTGGGTTAAACTTTCAGACTGTGTGTAACAAAAGATACTGTACAATAAATACAGTCAAAAGATTGGGAAATAACAGCATAAGAATATTTGAGAATATGGAGGTAATAAGGGAAAACTGCTAAAATAATTGAAAGCGTTTGCTTCTGGAGAGGAGACTGAAAAGTAGGGTGTGGAGAAGGGAGATGCTATTTTTCATTTTATGTTTTTGTCATATTTTTTACATTAAAAAAATGCACATATGTGAATTTAACAGAAATAAATAGAGAATGCAATTACCAGGAGGGCTCTGATTATTTTTTGCTTGGGGTCCCAAATTTATAGCTCTTTGCTTCTAAATGAAGACTTTGTTGTTTATTGTAATTGAAATTAATACAACTTCCATAGTAGATTGAAGTCCCTAGAGAGTTTATAAGTGAAGATTAGAGAAATTTCTTCTCTTATATTTAAAAACTAACAGAAGGGCTCCTGTGTGGCTCAGTTGGTTAAGTATCCCACTCTTGGTTTTTGGCTCAGGTCATGATCTCACAGTTCCTGGGTTTGAACCCCTCCTTGGGCTCCTTGCTGACAGCCTGGGCGTCTGCTTGGGATTCTCTCTCCCTCTCTCTTTGCCCCTCCCTTGGTCATGTTTCTCTCTCTCTCTCCCAAAATAAAATAAATAAACTTAAAAAAAATAAAATAAAAACTTACAGAATGCATCACTAGGTGTTTTTTTTTAAAGGTGAGAAAATTTTAGGGAATTAGAGGAATTAATTTTATTTGTTTTTAAACCATTATTGAACTGGAAACTAAATTTATAATTAAGTTTCATGGGTATATATGACTATCTTTTTAAAAATAATATGATTATATACCACCGTTGTTTTTAGTTCCTTGAGTGGTGTTATTTTTTTTTTTTAATGTCTTTATTTTTGAGAGAGAGAATGAGCAGGAGAGGGGCGGGGGGGGGCAGAGAGGGGGAGACACAGAATCCGAAGCAGGCTTCAGGCTCTGAGCTGTTAGCACAGAGTTTGAAAACCTTGATATCATGACCTGAGCTGAAGGCAGACGCTTAACCTACTGAGTCACCCAGTCGTCCTTAGTGAGTGGTGTTTTAAACTCAACATTGACTTCTATTCCTAAAAAGGAAAAACCAAAAAAAGCACTTCAAACTTGGGAGGAGAAAAAAGCAAATTATAAGCTGGTTATTTATAATATTTCACATATACATATAAAATTATATTTCATCAAAGGAGCTAATTCAGTTAAGAAAATTTTTGTGGGGGAAATATTTCACATGGTGTGCCAACAGCTAGTCTTATTAAAGAAGGTTTATTACTGTTTATTCCTGAAAAACCCAAATCAAAAGGGATGGACTATAAAAGTATCTACATGTTAGAACACCATGTACAACTGTCTTCCATCAAAAACTCTTCAGAGTACTTAAATTAAGTAGCCACTGTTTCATGTTATGTCTGCTGACATTACTTCTATTCTTGTTAACCGACCACAGATGCAAAGGATGCTACCAACCAGCCCTTAAATAGTAACAGTACAGCCCTCAGAGCAATGAAGGTGGTAAACCTCTACATAAGGTCACATTCCTTTCAGATCTTCCAGCAGGGAGGGGTGTCAGCTTGCACAGATTATTTCTAAACTTCTTTATTAATATCAGTTAGGGCTGCTATTCAGTCAGTGCTTAAGAAGGCCAGGCCCTGTTTGTCGCGGTCTATAGAGGTGAGTTCATCTAATCCTTGGAGAATGTCATTCATTCATTCATTCATTCATTTATGAGAGCAAGAGAGTGAGAGCAGAGTGATCTCGAGGGTGAGCATAAGTTGAGGAAGGGCAGAGAGAGAGAGAGAGGGTGGGGGAGAGAGAGAGAGAGAGAGAGAGAGAATCTTAAGCAGGCTCCATGCTCAATGTAGAACCTGCTGAGGGGCTCAGGACTCCATCCCGTAACCCTGGGATACCTGAGCAAAAATCAAGAGTCCGACACTCAACAAATTGAGCCACCCAGGCAGGTGACCCTTGGAGAGTGCATTATTAGCCTTGTTTTGCAGGTGATAAAACTTAGACTCACAGGTAGCCCGACTCACAGGTAGAGTTAAAATTTGCAACTTCCTGACTCTGGAAACTCAGGCTTCCACTATGCTTTTCTGTGCCTTGTAGCAGGATTGACAAATCCCTGGGTTATTAATTCTTTCATTAACTCCCTGGGAGGCTGGCACTGATAATAGTCATAGACCCTCCCCCCCCCGCCCCGTTCCCCACATTGGAATTGATTTGGCAGAAAGAGCTCTGCCTCTATCCCAGTGGTCCCTGGTGAGGATTCTCTGCCTTCTTGAGCCTCACCTTCCCTAACTGGATGGGTAGCCTCGATCCCAGACAGCTCAGTCATATGCAGATGTCACACCTCCCCTTTCCCAGAAGCTGTTTGGCTCTTCTCACATGGACAAAAACTCTAGGTGTCCAACTAATCTCCCCGGATAAGAAATGGGTTTGGGATGAGTCACAGGCCACCATGGAGCAGATGCTGCACTGGTCTGCTACTATTTATGCTGTTTTAATTTCTTTTCTGCTTTATTATTATTTCCAAATTTTAGTTAGAGCCAATTCTCATTACTTTCCATGGCTCTAGTGGGCCCACTCCATTATTTTGCTTCCTCTAAAATCAGGCATTTGAGATTTGAGGAGATCCTGCACAGCTCATAAAAAACTCCTCTCCAATTTGACTTTCTAGTCTCAAGCTTCTATTCTGCCCGAGAAGATATTCCTTGGCCAAAGGTTCTGTCTTGGAAGCGAGGCTATTTAAGGGCAGGCCTTGCATCAAGTGCTAGGGGATCAGACTGGTGGATTCCAGTCCCAATTTTGCTTCTTCAGCTTTGCTGTAAAGCTTTTGGTCAAGTTGTCTAAGGTGTCTGGGCTTCAGTTGCCTCATTTCTAAAATGGGTACAGTAATGTTTATTTTAAAGTAAAAGGGCTTGGAGCAAAGTTCGTACTAACAATCTCCTCTTCTTGAAGTGGCTGTGAGGAGAGCAGATTTCCGTAGGGAGAGAAACTAGGGGTGCTCTGTCTTCTGCATGTAAAAAGCGATTATTGGGGACCCTTTTAAAGTGAGGTCGGTGAAAGCAAGCAGGATGCAAACTGAGTGCCCCGGCGGGGATGGAGGCTGGAAAATAAATCAATATCCAGGGAAGGGAGGAAAGGGCTCTCACTGAATCCCCCAAAGTGCCTGGCAGAAGAGCCCGGTGCCCATCGATTCAAGGAAGCTTGGACAGAGGGAATTTTCCCTAAAGTAGTTCAGTTTTCTTGACAAAGGAGGAAGGTAAGGGATTTCGGAAACAGGGATCCAGGGGATATCTCCTTTGGGGCGAGGCAGACAGCCTACCACCGCTCGGTGGTCCCTATTGCATCGGTTGGGTTCAGCGCGGGTCACTCAGCAATCGTTCAGTTAAGGATCTAAGCTTTACTGGAGTTAGCAACCAGCTTTTTCACTGGAGCTGGGGGTCAAAGGGGCGCTGCGCTCTCGCCCGCGGGGGCCCGAACGCAGGCAGGCCGGCGCAGGAGTTCGGGAGCGCGGGGCCCGACCGANCAACGTATTGCCTGGGTGCAAGCCCCAGATCCAGATCTTGGGCTGAAAGTGGGGCGGGTGGTGGGTCGCCCGGGGCTGACACTGCGCAATCTGGGTGAGTGCCTCGGGCCCGAGCGCGGCGCTCAGCCGTCGGGGAAACCCTGCGAGGCGCGTGGGCTGGAAGGGACTCTGGGAAGCCCAAGACGAGACCCTGAGGTCTTCCCGTCCCGTCTTAGGGACTTCGCTTAGGGCGGGGCAGGCGGGGCTCTGGCGAAGGATCCCAACTACTCCTAGAGAGTGTCGCCGACTCCTCAAGGCTAGAGTGTGTGGTGCTGAGCTCCGTAGCCTACCCGGCTCTGCCTGTCGGATGAGCCCAGAAAAAGACGTGCGTTTGGGCAACGTCTCCTTTCTCATGCGGTGAACAAAACTCGGTCATATGGCCCAGGCAGCTTGCACTTGGCATCTTGTAAGCCTAGCACATTGGCTCTGTGCCCTCCAAAACGTCTCCAAACCTTGTTTCCAAACTATCGTGCTCAGGGCCGCGGGCAGGGAAGACTCACCCAGCCCTGCTTCCGGAGTTTCCCGACGCAACCCTCGCTGCGCGCTACCTGCTGCCTGGGTAGAGCTCGAGCCTTACCGCTCCTCCTTTCAACTGAACTTGCCGGTTACCCTCATATAATATCTTAAACTATATTTGTCTGTTTTGGATAGGCGACTCCTACTGGTTAGTAGCGCATCTGGGCAGAATTAGTAGGTTTTAACTCTTTAATGCTAATTTCACGCCTTCCTGCCGAGTAAGAAAAAACGCAGTAGGCAAAGCCTTACGGATGTCGAACTCCCTCTTGCCTATCCTCCCTATTCTGTGCAGCATTTCTGTACATAATTTTAATGTGGTGTTTTTTTTTTCTTCAAATGAATGTAACTCCGGGGGAGGGGGGCATTCACGTACTGGGATGTTCTTGCTTCCAAATACAGTCAGCCTCAGGCAATCAAGGCCAGCCAGTAAGTGATGCAGGGGTTAAACTATGAGTTTCTGTAACTGGCCGATTATACTGGCAGGTAATCCGCTCTCTTTCAAGTGGCCATGTGAAGTTATCAAGGTTTTTGAGGTCTAATACTGTACCTGACATGCATTTGCGTTGGCCTTTTCCGAAACGAGAAAACTATTTTTAACTTGAGGTGAAACGACTTGCTTTGAGTCAGGCAAAGTGAGAGAGGATGCCTACCCCCTTACCAGGGCTTTTGAGACCAGTGTGGACTGGAAAGGCTATTTTCTGAATGTTCCCAGTTTCAAAACTTTGCAAATCTTTCATTGTTTTGAGTTGCTTTCCAATTTGATGCAACACTTTCCATTATTTAGTAATTATATTAAAGGGGTATCTGTCCTCCCTCCCCTGGTCCCTTGAAAGCCCTTTGAGGTCTTCTGTGACTCCAAGCAGCTAATTTAGGGCTTTGAAAATGATTACCAGTACTCAAGTGGGTCTTGTAAAAGAATTATTGGTATGGTTGATATTTTGGCAGGATTTAATGACTTGTTTCTAAAATCCCCCTCTCAGGACTTTGGAAAGAACCAAATCCTGGCCATTCATCACAGGAAAGTTAACTTCTGCTTTCTCTGGACTGCTTGAGGCAACGCTGTGGTGGGTCTCAATGCAGTGAGGGGGTTATGACACTCTGATTTCATATGGATGGGGCTGTTAGGTGTACGTTAAACGAACTCAGCACCATCAGAATTAAGTCTACCTATTTATTTGGATTAACTAATTAATTTATTTTTTATTCTACCAATCTTTTGTTTAATTTGAGCACCTATGAACTGTTTTTACTTGCAACATTTCTGATACCAAATGTTGGTATCCACCCACCAATCCAATTTTCCAACTCCCTGGACACCTTAGATATACAACAATTCAATTCAGTTATGACACCACCTGGATTTAGTGTCCCACAGGTTAAGGGTTTAGTCGGATAAGACCGCCCCTGGCCCCGAATTTCAGAAGCCAGGCACAAGTCTCCTGGGCCTCCCATACCAGGGAGGAAGAATAAATCTCTATTTCCGACTAAATCACAATATCACAGCACCTACTGTGTTCCAGGAGCTAGAGCTAAGGCAGTGAGCCAGGCAAAATCATCTCCGCCCTTAGGGGTCCATCCATTTGTGGGTGGGGGGCATTCTGTAAAGCATGTAAACAATGAAGCAGTAAGTACTAGTGCTGAACAAGGCCTGGTGGCAGAGTGGCTTTGGGTAGGTTGCTGGGGAAGCTTGTCTGAGAAGATGCTCCTGGCGTGGAGACTGATGAGTGAGGAGAGGCATCCACGTCAGGGTCTGGGTAAGGAGCCTTTCAGGGTGTTTGCGGAACAGAAGGGAGTCCAGGGCAGCTGGAGTATCATCAGTGAGGCACATGAGGTAGAGAGACAGGCAGGTGCAGATGTGGCCAAGGGCTGTCAGTCGCTGGTGGAATTTGAGTTTTGTTCTTGTTCCAGTGAGAACTGTGGTTTGATTTATACTTAGGTCACTTTGGGAGCTGTGACGACTCCACTGCATCAGGGACTAGAGTGGAGGTAGGGAGAGTAGGGAGAGAGAGCAGTCAGAGCTGTTCATTCAGTGAATATTTTTTAACCGCCTCCTCTCTGTGTAAGCAGGCTGCAAGCAGTGAACAAAAATGCCTCCTGATGGAGCTTAAGTCTTGGAGATCTGCTGTTGCTATAGCCTGAGGAAGAGAGAGTGCGGTACCTTCATGCAGGCAGTTGTAGTGCTTACAGAGGGATGTTGCTGGCTTCTGGGAAGATTTTAGAGGTAGAGCTACACTTTTGTGTGGGTTAGAAGTAGGGTATGGGAATGAGAGCGATTCTGTATTTGGTTCTCGCCACTGGATTGATGATGGTGCCATTTACGAGGTGAGATAGGAGGCTTGAAGGGAGGAGGACATATGGGAAGGAAAACCATAGTTGCCTATTATAGATGCTTGTTTATTTATTTATTTTTGAGGGAGAGAGAGAGAGAGGAAGCACATATACATGAGCAGGTGAGGGGCAGAGAGAGAGAGAGAGAGAGAGAATCGAAAGCAGTGTTTGCACTGTCAGCACAGAGCCTGATGTGGGGCTTGATCTCATGAACGATGAGATAGGACCTGAGCTGAAGTTGGACACTTAAATAACTGAGCCACCCAGGTGCCCCAAGATGCCTATTATAAATTAAATGGAAACAGCAAGTCACCAGTTGGATGTTTAAATTGAGAAGTTTGAGGTTGGAGATAGAAATTTTGAGGACTTTAACTGAGGACCATCAGGAACAATGTGTAACTCAGAAAAGAGCCTGAGCTATGGACTTAAGTCTGAGTTTGGATAGGGAATTCTGGAAAACAAGGGCCGGTGTGAATGTGCACATGTTACCTACCCTCTATTAACCTCAGTTTTTCTCAACTGTAAAATGGATATGATAATACTTCCTAAGGTTATTATGAGGATTGTATATGATCTAGACATAAAGTCTCTAAGTACATGGTTTAGCACAGAGTAAGGAACCCCAAAACTGCTTTCAAGGCAGTTTGAGAATAAATCTTGGTACAGAGAAATAGAAAATTAACGTGACTGATGTTACATGGTGGTGGAGCTAGGCATCGAGCACTGGTCCACCTGACTCAAGCTGGGGCTCTTGAGACTGCCCCTCTTCATTATTCTTACTTTGTATAAATAATGAGTAACTGTTGCTCATTATTGTTGCGTATAATAGACCTAAGGCAATTTTGAATACACAGCTATTGGGCTGTTTTGATAGATATTGCTAATTGCCAGCTGTTGTGGGTAGATCAGGTCTAGCTTCTCCGAGACCAAATTATGCCACAAATACAGACATGATTGGCAGGTGGGTGTAGAACAGCCGTGCAGCCTGATATGGCACTTCATGAAATTCCAGCTCTTTGCTCTTTTCAGTACACCAGCATGTAACTTTCGTGTTCACCTGAGACAGATGCAGCAATATTCTGGTAGGCAGAACCTTACCAAGACTGCCTAACCACAAGACCACAGGGATGGATCAAGGCCATGGTACCATTGCCAGGGTGCAGAGTCACTGTGTCCGGTGGTGGAGGAACCAGTTCATGTAAGGGTGGAGATTCCTTGACCAAGGTATTTCTAGCCGGATCCTATTAATCACTGAGATTTTCCCCAATGAAAGCCCAGTTCTTTTTAAAAAAAATTTTTTTTTAAATATTTATTTTTGAGACAGAGACAGAGAGAGCATGAGCTGGGGAGGGACAGAAAGAGAGAGAGGGAGACACAGAACCTGAAACAGGCTCCAGGCTCTGAGCTAGCTGTCAGCACAGAGCCTAACATGGGGCTCGAACCCATGGACTGTGAGATCATGATCTGAGCCGAAGTCCGACGCCTAACCAACTGAGCCACCCAGGCGCCCTAATGAAAGCTGAGTTCTAATGTCTGTTGTTTGTTAACAAAGTCATGAATGCCACCAAGAACTATCCATTGTCAAAGTTACATAAAGCTAGATGTGAAAGCTGTGAAAACATTTTATTCAAGGACCACTGACAATAGGGGAAAGAACTGAACTCTATTCTGATTTGCACGGAGTTTTATTTAGTTTTTAAAGTTTATTTTACCTATTTTGAGAGAGGGAAAGAGAGAGTGTGCATGGGAGATGCAGAGAGAGAGAGAGAGAGAGAAACCTAAGCAGGCTTTGCATGGCCAGTATGGAGCCTGATGTGGGGCTTGAACTCCGGAACCATCAAGACTCAGATGATTAACCGATTACCCATTAAGCCACCCAGGCACCCCTGCACGGAGTTTTAAAGGTGGAATGAGGGAGTAGAGAAGAGTGCGTGAGTGGGGCCCAGTAGAGTTAGGGAAGTGAAAAATGACAGGAGTTGGTTAGTGTACTTGTGATTGGGACTGCTGTGTCAGGTCGTTGGCAAGTCAAGATCGTCCTTCTGCTGAGGTTGAGGAGACAGGCCCTGCCCTTCCTGATAATTACATTTGCAAGGACTGGCATGTGGATCCTTGAGAAAAAAACTAATTGTAGGAAATACATATACATCTCAAAGAGACAGCAAGGATGCACAATTGTAAGCCCTCTTTGGTAAGTGCTCTAAGAAGGGGAGGCTGGGGCCTATCTCAGGTGCTGGCTAGAACAGTTTGTATCTTTTGACAGCCCTGAGCTTTTCCAGACTAGAACTGAAAAGCAAAAGGCAGCTGGGTCTCCCAGAATGCAGCCTTAGGCTTCCAGAGGCCCTGTTACAGTTTGGTCAAGTCCCTTCATGCAAGGGTTTGTGAAGAGTGGTTTTGTGTCGAGATTTCTTGTCATTTCCAACATTTCTCACTATTACAGTGGTTAACAAAAACCTGTATTCTTCGGATTTAGAGGCAACCAAAACCCACACAGGAGACTTAGACTGTGGCCTCTGAGGAAGTGTGAGCGGGAATGGGTCTTCCTCATTAGGGCATTTGATCATCTCAAGATTGTAGCTGAAAACACACACACACAGTCCATGAAGACTTCCACAAAAAGTAAATAAGCTCAAGAAGCATTTCCTTAGTAATGATCTTCTTCGTGTTTTGAGAGTTCTCTCTGAATGTGCACTTAGATATGTCCACACCACCTAGTACTCTGTCATCTGACGCACAGAAATTGTTTCCTGGTTACTGCATGGATGAGTTTCCTTTCTCCCCCTGGACAGAGTACCTGTCATGAGCTAGGTGATCCCCCTGCTGAGGGCTTTTAGATGCAAAACTATCCCTACAGCTCTTTGTTTTGTTTATAGTGGTTGGAGGTGTTAGGTCCTCATTTTACCATATGATGCTTCTGCCCTTGGAAGAGATCCAGGCACAGACGTTCATTCTGTTTGTGACCAATGTGTTTTTGAACTATGTGGGGGCATTTGTGAGACACGAGGGGGAAAAACATCACACTTATCACCCAGGGAACCATATTCTGATATTTTATAGTCCAGGCACCCATGTTTAGTATATATGATTTTACTTTGCAAAAGTAAGGTTATACTGTAGGTGCTGTGCTGTATTTGGTCCTACTCTTTTTGTGAAATTATTGGGTGATCGAGGAAGTTTTGTTTTTGCTTATTCATTTATTTGTTTTTGAAAAATATTTATTTATTTTGAGAGAAAGCATGGCTGAACGGAGAAGGGGTGGAGAGAGAGAATCCCACGCAGGCTCTGAGTTGTCGGCACAGAGCCCTACACAGCCCTCGATCTCATGAACTGTGAGATCATGAACTGAGCTGAAATTGAGTCAGATGCATAACAAACTGAGCCACCCAGGCATCCCTTGTAATCTCTACTCCAACGTGGGGCTCAAACTCACAACTCTGATATCAAAAATTGCATGCTCTACAGACTGAGCTAGCCAGAAGCCCCCTGGTCAGGGAAGTTTTTAACAGGCACCAAGTACTCCTTTGCAACCATTCATGTTTTCTGGGCTCACATTCAGGTGTAGGTAGTCTTTTGCCTTCAAACGTGATGAATTCTCCAGATGTGTTAAATAAATTTGGATGAGTGGAAGTTAGTTCATAAACATGTGTTAATAGGTTTGTGTTTTTCTATTTCAAAAGACCAAAAATAATGAAGGAAATCTGAATTATCCCCTTTCAGTGTCATCATTGACGATTTATTTGAGTCGTTTTTAACAGCGTCTTTCAATTTGATCTTTTTCTTTACATTTATATATATATATGGATACTATCTACCTAGATGGTGTTTGAGTCATTGTTTTCCTGTTGCATAAAGGTGCCCATCTCTGTTTCAGTTACATTAAGTTTGAGTCCTGTCATATCACTAGTATTGGCACTTTTATTTTTCTGTTCATTTTTTGAAAAATGCAGGCAGAATGAAGTGCCCACATAGTTGCTCTCCCACACTGACAAAGTGTGGGACAAAAGGATTGGCTGATGTTGAATTCTTGGCTAATATAGCTCACTGGTGAGTTGATACAGAAAGAGTGTCCAGAGATATGTAGTTAGCCAAGTTCAGGTTGTTATGAATACCAGACTGTCACTTATTTTAAGCAGTAAAGAGAGTGAAGGTGGCCATGTTGGTTGGAGATTCAGTGTGAGGGGTGATCACTCAGATTTGTTTTCTTGGGCTGCTTTATAGCTGACCTGGGCGAGCTGACAAATAGCTTTGGGCTGCGTGGGATGCTTGGCTGGGAGTCTGAGTGGGATGCATTGGCTGGGAGGCCTGAAGAGGGCTGACCGTAGGGAGTGGAAGGCAGCCTCTCACTGTAATGAGATAATCTCTTCCCATTGTTTCTGCCTGGTTTTGGGTATAAATGTCACCTGTAGATTTCCCACAGCTATTCAGATCTGAGAGTGAGTTAACTGTGAGCTTTGGAAGCTTACCTTCCTGTGTCTTATGTGTTTTAATGTGAACTGCAAGTGTAGAGAGGAAGGATGGCATCATCTACTTATATTTCAGAATACATTGTGGCCAGTTCATCTCTTGATAATTTGACATTAAAAAGGAAGTCCTCGTATAAGATGGTATGTCTGCAGAACTAGCCATTAGATACAATTCCGTTTTATCTTTGAATTGTTTTCAGTACCTGTGATTATAGCTATCATTAAATTAAAAAGTCTCGGGGCACCTGGGTGGCCAAGTTGGTTAAGTGTCCCAACTTTGTCTTGGGTCATGATCTCACAGTTTGAGAGTTGGATGGAGCCCCACACCGGGCTCTTTGCTGTCAGTGCGGATCCTGTTTTGGATCCTCTGTCCCCCTCTCTCTCTGTCCCTCCTCCCTCTCTCAAAAAATAAACTTAAAAAAATCATTTAAAAATTCAACTGAGTAAATTCTAAAGATCTAATTGGCTTTTTAAATTATTTAATGAATCAAGCATATCCCATCTAGCAAGTAGAAGGGAGCATCACAGAATACAAGAAAGGAAGGTTTTGTTTGTTTTTTTTTTAAGTAGAGAGGGGGTGGAGAAAAGGAAATTATTAGCAAAGAATCCATTGTTTTAGCCAAGGTCACCCTCTTAAGAGAAGGGGAATGGATGCATCAGTAAATTTCCTAGTGTTGACCAGGAAATTCTCATGCCAGCTGGTTAAGATTACATATTTGGAGGATTGAAACTGCACTTGTATTAGATATTAGGTCTTAGTTTACTGACATGGGGTGTTAACCTCAACGACACCATTTTGGGCCTGTGGTTTTCTTAACACTATAAAGATCCTGCGTTCTGTGTGTCTACTGAAGTTTTGTTATATGTTGAGGCTGTCAGTTGAATTTAGGGTTGAGATTGGGTCTTGAGAGCAATATTAATCTAGTTACTAATCTAAACCACTGTGATTGTCTTAAATGATCAGGTTTTCCAAGTAGTCTAAAGAGAACCTTTGCAAGATTTTAGAACATAATGTGGGAATCAGTGTAGTTTGTGTGTAAGGAAATTCAAATAGTGGATTGGTTTGATTACATAAAACATCTGTTTGAATTTTAAAGGAAACAGGATTTTACTTTGGCTTTTCTTCTGTAGTTTGCCTTGTAAGATTAAAGTTGAGCTGCTGTTTAAGGAAAGCAGCTGTTATGGAAAAAGTTAGAGTAGGTTTTTATCACAGAATAGATTTTGAAACCACTTGCGGGTTTGGAGTAAGATTGCAGTGTACAGTGATTAAACAACATTTTTCCCCCTCATGAAAACTGTCCAGTCAAAACAAAAGTAGGAAAAGCACATACACACAACCCCTTACACCTTATTTATGCAAAGATAACTAGGAGAGCTGGAAAATCAGACTTCTGTTTGTTTTAAGTATCATTTTTATGAGCTGGCCAGCTACACTTTGAAATAAAGCCCATGAGGTCTTCCTAGGATTTATTTTCCAGTGTTTGGTTCTTGCATTGTATCTCAATAATTTCACAGAGACCTGTGCCTCCTAACGCAGGGATCCTTACTTAGTGTGTGTAGTTCACCAAAACTGGGGAAGAATTCAGTCTTTTGTTGTTGACTACATGCTCATTGAACTCCTCCAGCGGTGTTCTCAGAAACAATGGGTGTATTTTGTAACCATAGTAATGAAAATGTTCTCTTTAATAGGATTCTTTATCACCATGAATTTTCTTCAGCTTTGGTAGCATTATTCCTGTTAAATAACAAAAGATTCAACCGACTAAATTTTAAAGACCTAATTGGCTTTACTAATCGATTCCTGAATTGGGCAGCCTTCCATCTAGTAGTAGAGGGGAGCTCCAGAAGTCTACAGAAAAGGAAGCCTTTTTCGAAGGTTGGAGCGAGAGGGGGGAAAAAGGAAATTATTAGGACAGAATCCATTGTTTTAGACAAGGTTCCCTTCCTAAGGGGAGTGGGAGGGGGAGAGTGGTCTATCAGTAAATTTCATAGTCATGACCAGGAAATTCCATGTTGATTGGTTAACAGTTACATTTTCAAGGATTGAAACTGCATTTAGGTTAACCTAAGTGACAACACTTCGGGCCTGTGGTTTTCTTTTTAACATTCCTAAGGACACTGTCAAATTCTTTACTATTTAAAAAAAGGCTTACAACTCTTAAAGCAACATGTCAATTGATAAATATTCACTGGGTACCTAGCATAATATTAGTCCAAGGCAATAACTGAGCCTACTCTCATGCTTGGGAGCAACTGGTGAATTGATGCTGCCTTTTCTTAGTGTAAAATCTCTCCTGGGGCACACCGGTTTCGAAGACCTATTTGAGGTTTGTGTGTCTCAGCTCTGGACCTCTTTTTGCCTGTGAAAGAAGAGGAAGCAGTGGGTCCACTGAGGGAGATGCTTCTCTATGAGTAAATGAACCAACCCACAGGAGCATGTGGGGAACTGGGTCCTCAGGAATGGGCTCAATTGGTTTCCTGCAGTTACACAGTTTTTCTGGTTACTTTTCCTAGAAGAGGGCCCTTAGCATTTCTCAGCTTCTCAAAGGCATCTTATGACCTCAGAAAAACCTAATGTAGAATGAGAGGGAAAGACCAACAATAGAGACCTCTCCATTTAAAAGGCGGGCAATCCGAGGCACCTGGCTGGCTCAGTCAGTGCAACAAGCAACTCTTGATCTTAAGGATGTAAGTTCTAACCCTGTGTTGGGTGTAGAGATTACTTTAAAAAAATCTTAAAAAAAAAAAAAAGAAACCCAAAAACATTAAAAGGCAAACATTCCTATAGCAAACATAGAAAGAAAATAAAGTGATGAAGGTTAGTTACAACCTGCCTGGGAGGAAAGAACCTGGGAATTTGAGGTGGGAGAAGCTTTGGTTTTGTCAGACAACACCCTGTACCCTGGAAGTTAGTAAAGGGGAGACCAAGATTCCTGGGGGTTTTGGCAGCCTTGGCTTCCAAGGGAGCAGAAGCTATGGCACTGTGGGTTGGGGAGTACTGAGGAGCTAAGGAATTGAAGCCAGGGAGGGGAAGTTATGATCTTTTAAGACCTTTGGCAATGGAGGGGAGATGAGTAACTAGTGGGGGATGTGGGGTTTCAGTGGAATGTGGTTAGGGGTGTTAAAAAACAAATTTCAGCTGCATAAATATGGGGATGTAATTGGCCTTACTAAACAGTTAATGAATTGGGGATGCCTGGCTGGCTCAGTCAATGGAGCATGCAATTCTTGATCTTGGGGTTGTGGGTTCAAGCCACACATTGGGTGTAGAGATGACTTAAAAATTTTTGAAAAGAAAATACCAACAATTTATGCATCGGGCACTATTCCATCTAGCAAATAGAAAGGAACTTCAAGTTTTATAAAATGGAAGATTTTTATAGAAAGGAGAGTGGAACAAGGAAGTAACTAGCAAAAGAAAAGAAATAATTGTTTCAGACACGGTCACTTTTTCTTAGGAGGAATAACAGGAGGTCTTAACATGTAGATTTCCTCATATTGCTTTGGGTGGGGGATAGAGAGGGCCATGCGGCAGATGACCTCATTGGTGCTGACTGCAAAATTCCTGACTGATTGAGACTATATTTCTTGAGAGGGCTTGGGGGTAAGGAGGACTACACTTCAAGGAAGGTTTGAAACTGCAATTAGGTTAGGAATTAAGCCCTAGTTTCATTACTTGGCCTGGTGTCAGTGACTCTGTCATGGGCCTGTGGTTGATTTTAGAGAGGGATCTGAACAGATTGCCATTGTGAAGGAAGAGCAGGTTATAACCTGAACAGAGTTGGGGCTGGCCCTTGGTATGAGTAGTGAAATGGCTTGGATACTTCCTGTCTCCAGATTGCAGGATGCTGAAGTTCCGTAACCTGTCAGAATTTAGTCTGGTGGTAGCCTTAATCCCCTCTATTTTTCTCTTCCTCTTCCTTTAGCCCCTTTCCCCTTATTTTTCTGTTTAAATTTCTTTGATCCATTTGGATTTTATTCTTAGGAAAGCCCTGTTCAATGTGGAGCCCGATGCAGGGCTCAAAAGCACAAACTGAGATCATGACCCGAGCTGAAATCAAGAGACAGATGCTCAACTGAACTACCTAGGCTCCCCTGGAAGACTTTAAAAGGCATCCCTTTTAATTTCCCATCCGAAGCTTAGATGTCTTTTTATTTTATTTATTTTTTAAAAGTTTATTGTTACTTATTTTGGGACAGAGATTGGGAGCAAGTCAGGGGAGGCTAGAGAGTGAGGGAGACAGAATCCTAAGCAGGCTCTGCATTGTTAGCGCAGAGCCTGATGTGGGGCCCAAACTCACAAACCAAGAGTTCATGACTTGAGCCGAAATTAGGAGTCACACGCTTAACTGACTGAGCCGCCCAGATGCCCCTTTAGATGTTTTTTAAAAATGCCCCTTCTAATTTTTAGTTTTTTAATTTTTAAAAGATTTTTTATTTTTTGAAAGTTTATTTGTTTGTTGGTTTAGAGAGGGGTGGGTGTGGAGAGAAAGATTCCCAAGCAGGGTCCATGTTGTCAGTGCAGAGCCCGCTTGCAGGGCTTGATCTCGGGAACCATGAGATCATGAACTGAGCTGAAGTCTGACACTCAACCGACTGAGCCACCCAGGCGCCCCTCTAATTTACTTTTGTGGTAATCAGAGAACGTATTCTGTATATGTTAATTCCTTTTAAAGCTATTGTCTTATGGCCTAGAATATGATCTATCTTGGTGAATGTTCCATGTGCCCTTAAAAAGAACATATATTCTACAGTTATTCAGTATACTGTTCAAGTTGATTACTGGTGTTGCTCAAATCTTCTCTGTTAGTGGTTTTTTGGTGGTGGTGTGGTTGTGGTGGTGGTGGAGATCACCTAATTCTATTACTGGGAGAATGGTGTTTTCCAAATATGATTGTGTTTTTTGTCTCTCCCATTCTGTTATTTTTTATTCAATGTATTTTGAAGTTCTGTTTAGATGTACACGCATTTATGATTTTGTTTCCTTAATGAATTAATTCTTTTATAAAATGATCTATTTTATCTCTGGTAATGTTCTTTGTCTTCAAATCTTTGTCTGATGGTTATACCACCCTTTTAATTTTCACCCCATTTTTGGCCCTTTTTTTTTTTTTTTAAGTAAGCTCTAAGCCCAATGTGGCACTTGAACTCATGACCCAGAGATCAAGAGTTGCATGTTCTACCAATTGAGCCAATCAGGCATCCCATCAACCAATTTGTGTCTTATACAGTAAAATCTTGGTTTGTGAGTATAATTCATTCTGAAAGCATGCTTGTAATCCAAAGCACTTATATATCAAAGTAAATTTCAAGAACCATTAGCTCAGTTGTGGTCATGTGACATTTGGCATCATGTACTAATTTTATTGCAAGACATCACTTGTTTCTCAAGTTAAAATTTATTAGAAATATTTGGTAGTCTTGCAGAACACTCACAGAACAAGTTACTCCCAATCCAAGGTTTTACTATATTCAAAAGTGTGTCTCTTTATAAGCAACATGTAGTTGGGGCTTGCTTTTTGATCCAGTCTGACAATCTCTGCCTTTTAATTGGATGTTTAGATCATTTGCATTTAATATAATTATTCATGTTTGAACTGGAGGCTATGTATTGTTCACCATTTTCATTTCCCCTTTTGTTCTTAATTTTTTACCTTTTTTTTTTTTTTTGAGGAGGGAAGCATTCATTGAATATTTGTAAGTAGTCTACCCTCCTCTATTGCCTTTTTATTTCTTAACATGTTGTAAATATTATGTTATTATAGCATCTTGAAGAAGGGATATAAGTCAGAATTTCACCATTAGTGATAGAATCCATTATAGGTGGGTCAGTTTACTAGATACTGACCAAATCTTTATAGCAAATGATGAATTAAATAACATTCATGATATTTTAAAACTGTATTTCTGCTTTATGAAAATAATATACAGTTATCAGAGGAAGTCTGGGAGATAGAGAAAAATTTAAAGAAAGTAAATTTTATAGTCCCAGAGAAAACAAAGCCTGTTAGTATTTTGTTTTATTTCATTCTAGTATTAAAGTACAGTAAATTAGGGGTGCTTGGGTGGCTCTGTCAGTTAAACATCCAACTCTTGGTCTTGACTCAGGTCATTAACTCATGGTTTATGAGACTGAGCTGTGTCAGGCTCAATGTTGACAATGTGGAGTCTGCTTGGGATTTCCCTTCCCTGCCCCCCCCATCTCTCCCTGGCTCGTGCTCTCTCTTTAAATAAATAAATAAACTTTAAAAAATGCAATAAATTAGACCAACTATATGTACTTTATTTGTTTATTCATTTTGTTTATTTACTTATTGCGCATGAGTAGGGAATGGAGACAAAGCAAGAGAGGGAGGGAGGGGGAGGGGAGAGAGAGAGAGAGAGAAAGAGAGGGAGGGAGGGAGGGAGAGAATCTCAAGCAGGCTCCAGGCTCAGCTCAGAGCTCGACATTGGGCTTGATCCCAAGACCCTGGGCCAAAATCAGGAGTTGGATGCTCAACCGATGGAGCTGCCCATGTGCCACTGTGTGTACTATTATCCTATTATAGTTAGGATATAACTAACTTGTTATCATATGGCATTGTAAACATTATTACATAAGAATTCTTTTTACATATTGTGGGAAATCTTTTTTTTAATGTTTATTTATTTTTGAGAGAGAGAGAGAGAGAAAAAAAAAGTGGGGGAGGGGCAGAGAGAGAAGGGGACAGAAGATCCCAAGGAGGCTCTGCACTGACAGCAGAGAGCCTGATGTGGGTCTCAAACCAACGAATCACTAGCGATCATGACCTGAGCTGGTCAGACCATTAACTGACTGAGCCACTCAGGTGCCCCAACATATTGTAAAAATTCTTAAAAGTAAACATTGTAATTGGTGTATCACATTTAATCAATCATATCAGCATTTATTTCATTATTTTCCTTTTATTAGATATTTAGTGTATTTTTTTTAAATTTTATTTATTTATTTTTAAGACTTTTTAAAAGTAATCTCTGCCTCCAACATGGGGCTCAAACTTAGAATCCTGAGATGAAGAGTCCCATGCTCCACCAACTGAGCCAGCCATGCACCCCTACTGTATTTGTTAAAATAGCAACAATAACGACACACACACACACACACACAATTATTATAAATAAGCCTCTATGTCCCTGTCACTTTAGGTTAGAGCCCTAGAAACAGTCCTGTTATCACACAATATGAACATGCATTCCTAAAAAGTCACACTATGCAAAATTGCACAATGAAAACCACAAACCTTAAGGAAAAATGGGGGTGCCTGAGTGGCTCAGTCGGTTAAGCGTCCGGCTCTTGCTTTTGGCTCAGGTCATGATTCCAGAGTCATGGGATCAAGCTCTGTGTGGAGCTCTGCACTGCGCCTGAAGCCTTCTTGGGATTATCTCTCCTTCTCC
>NW_027529433.1:2957206-3032800 GCF_008692635.1 Crocuta crocuta
CACCCTGTACTCTCTCTCTCTAAAAACAAAATAAAAAGGCAAACTACTTAAAATGGTATTACCGTTTTACAAATGTTAAGTGGTTAAGAAGAAATACATCAGTAGTATAAAAAGTTTGGTACTTGATCTCAAAAAGATGGAAATTTGATTGTGGGAGTTGGTGTTGAAAGAGTTGCAGCTTGGCGAGGATGTGGAGAAACGGGCACCCTCCTACACTGTTGGTGGGAATGGAAACTGGTGCAGCCCCTCTGGAAAACAGTGTGGAGGTTCCTCAGGGAACTAACAATAGAACTCCCCTATGACCCAGCAATAGCACTGCTAGGAATTTACCCAAGGGATACAGGAGTGCTGATGCATAGGGGCACATGTACCCCAATGTTCATAGCAGCACTCTCAACAATAGCCAAAACATGGAAAGAGCCTAAGTGTCCATCAATGGACAAATGAATCAAGAAGATGTGGTTCATCTATATAATGGAATACTCCATGGCAATGAGAAAGAGTGAAATCTGGCCATGTGTAGTAACGTGGATAGAACTCGAGGGTGTTACGCTGAGCGAAATAAGTCAGGCAGAGAAGGACAAATATATGTTTGCACGTATAGGAGGATTAGGAGGAACTTAACGGAGGACCGTGGGGGAGAAGAAGGGGGGAAATGGTGGGGGAGAGGGAGAGAGGCAAACCATGAGAGACTCTTGAATGCTGAGAACAAACAGGACTGATGGATGTGGGGGGGAGGGGGGTGATGGGCATGGAGGAGGACACTTGTTGGGATGAGCACTGGGTGTTATATGGAAACCAACTTGACAATAAACTATTTGTGTAAAAAAAAAAAAGTAAAAAAAAAAAAAGAGTCACAGCTTATGAGTTACTGTGAAGCCCTAGAAGGAGGATTATATGAAATTGGATGGAAAAGTGTAACGCCACATGTGCTTTGGAAGTTCCTAAGTGCTTGTTGAACTGAGGTGTACGTTTCATGTATTCCTCTGTAGCTCCGTTCAGCGGAGCGCAGTTTTCTGCCTTCAGTGAGTGTCTCTCACAGACAGAATTACACGTCCTGCTATGTTCAAGTTATTCTCTAACATGGCAGGGGAGGAGAAAGTTTTCTTTGACCTTCCTAGCATCTCTGGCTAACGCTGACAGATTAATGGGAGAAAGCCACACACATTTATTTAATATAAGTTTTATGTGATTTGGGAGCCCTCCGAACGAAATGAAGACCTAAAGAAACGGCAGAATCTGCTTGCTTTTATATTAGGTTGAACAAAGAGAGGCAGTTGTGCAAAAGTGACTTAACTGTGTGGGGAGACTTACTAGAAAGAAAGGAATTATTTTAAAGTTTGTATATTTATTTTAAGAAAGAGAGAATCCCAAGCAGGCTCTGCACTGTGAGTGCAATGGGGCTAAGAACCCACGGACTGTGAGCTCATGACCTGAGCCAAAAGCAGGAGCCAGACACTTAATTGACTGAGCCACCCAGGTGCCCCAAGTATTATTTTAATAAGGTCTCTGTGTTGAGGATTTGCTTCATCTCAACTTCTGGTCCTTTATAAGAATGTCTCCCTTAGTCCTGGTAAGAGGAGGGCACCTTATGGGAATTTATCTCCTGCTTTCAGAGAGAAAAGGAGTGTCCTTCTTGCACCTGCTGTTTTTCAGGTGCCCTTAACTCAAAATAATCAATATGGCAGAGTATTATATTTTGGGGTGACATGCTCTAAAATCCTTTAGTATCACTCCTGTTGGAACAAATATAGCTCAGAAGCTCCGGGAATTGGAGACTTCCCTCACTAAGGCTGACCGACCAGTTCATGCTCCTGTTAGCCGTGTGAAGGAGGAATTGGCCTGCTCTGGCTCCCTTTGGACTAACTCCCAGAAAGCTGGTGCTGGAAGTGACTGGAAGGGTCTTCTGCTCCTCCTACCCAATTGTGTCGGACTTCTTGTACTATAATAAGCAAATAACTCCAGAGACAGGAACTTCCTATCTTTGGAAACAGCTCTCCTTCATTTTAGGGAGCTCTGGTTTAATTCTTCCTGTGAGGCTCCCGAGGCTGAAATGACCCACTGGCTGGGATCATGGAGGGGGAGGCAGTAGTTTTGCATTGTAGTTAGAAGAGGCAGGCAGTGTTGAAGGTGGGCACGGGATGCAGCTCCTGGGCCGTACATAAGAGGACCGCAGTTGGGTTGACGCTGCTGGTTATGGGAGTCCCCAGCGTCCATTCAAACCATATACTGAAAATTGGGACATGCTGACAAAGGGGAATTGGGCCTCTGGGTATGGGAAATTTCAGTTGGAAGCCAAAATATTTGGAACTTTTAGTACACTCAAATAGTTTTTAAGGATAATGGTCAGGCAGTTGGAAATTAGAACCATCTTGGGAAATCTTTGGTTGGCGGCAAGCCACGTAAAGTCTCACTGCCGACTTTCTGCTGGGAGCGCTAGCTGTCACTCCTGGTCGTGGGTTACTGTTTTCAGATGGCTTATGACCTGTGCTAGTCTGGGAAGTCACATTGTCTTCTGGAGCTGGAAGGACCTCTCGGGGAGTGCCATGTTACTGAAGAGTAGACAGGCCCCCAGTGCTCAGGGCCTCTTCTAAGACTAACAGCAGATCAGTTCACAGGGGGCTGCCTCCTTACTCCCCTGGCCTTTGCCATGCTCAGTGCCCAGTACATGGTTCACACTTCATAAAGCACAGAAGAGTGAATGGGTGGATATTGTGTTTTGTTTTCTTTTTGTTTTTTTCTTTCTGAAGACATCTGGAGTCTTTGCAGAGCAGTTCAACAGAGGGCACATTAGCTATAGATTTTAAACATAATCTTATGGTTGATATTCCGTATTGGTTTTTTACACCATGGTTTGCTGTAATGAAATTAATGTACACCTTTTGTCCTCTCTCTACTCTTTAATATTTATATACTTTGAAAGGACAGAGACAGCACAAGTGGAGGAGGGACAGAGAAAGGGGGAGACACAGAATCCAAAGCAGGCTCCAGGTTCTAAGCTGTTGGCATAGAGCCCGACATAAGGCTCGAACCCACGAACTGTGAGATCATGACCTGAGTGGAAGTCGGATGCTTAACCAACTGAGCCATCCAGATGTCCCATCCCCTCTGTTAAACTCCCAAGTAATTGTTTAAAATTTTTTCCCAGAGGGGTACCTGGCTGGCTCAGTCAGTTGGGCATCCAACTTCTGCTCAGGTCATGATCTCATGGTTTGTGGGTTTGAGCCCCGCGTCAGGCTCTGTGCTGACAGTGCACAGCCAGGAGCCTGCTTTGCATTCTGTGTCTCCCTCTCTCTCTGACCCTCCCCCACTCACACTCTATCGCTCTCTCTGTCTCTCTCTCTCAAAAATAAAGAAACATTAAAATTAAAAAAAATTTTTTTTCCCCAGAAAATTCTACTCTATCTGTGGGTCATGGGATTTAACAGAAAGCCGTTTTTAAGAATGTGCTTTCTTACCAAGTGATGTAGTTTGTGAAAGTTGCAGGTTGCTGAATAAAGGGTATTAGGCCATTTAGAAAGAGCTGGTTAACCAATGAGCTGCTCTATGCAAATTATCATGCCCAGCAGTAGCTTCTGGTTGCAGGCTTTGAAAAGCATGAAGCGGTAAATTATTTCCTTATGATGGGGGGAGGAAAGTGATGAGGGTTGTCACGGGATTGCATTTTCTTAGAAGCAAGAGGTCCAGCAGAGCGGAGTCTCTGACTTCTTTTTCCTGCTGTTGTATGGCAAAAAGAAAGCAGGGTTAAAGTGTTGGAGAAGGAGGCTAATTAATACTCATTCTACTTGCCCCTCATTACGGAGACTCTGAGGGTCTTCCCAGATTACTTGGGAGATGTTCCTCCTCTCTTCCAGTTAGCATTATCGATCCATTATTTCTTCCTGATGTTTGTAAGACTTTGAGAATAATAAAAATTAGTACTATGAATAAAGCCTGGAGCTCCTGATCACTTATTATCTATTCTATAAGGCTATTATTAGAAGAGATAAAGAAAAGCTGTAGATTTGTTAAATGAGGTATAGTATTTGGAAGGATGGATGTGAGCTAGTGTGTCCCAGGGCAGTGCTATTGGTATTTAATGTTTCATTTATTTCTGAGAGAGAGAGAGAGAGAGACAGGGGGAGTAGGGGAGGGTAAGAGAGAGAGGGAGACACAGAATCTGAAGCAGGCTCCAGGCTCTGAGCTGGCTGTAAGCACAGAGCCCGATGCGGGGCTCAAACTCACAAACCGTAAGATCATGACCTGCGCCAAAGTCGAACACTTAACTGACTGAGCCACACAGGTGCCCCTACTGTTGGTGTTTTGGTGCTTCAGTTCTTTCTTGTGAGGGGATCTTAGGACGAGCTGATATATTGCATTCTTAATAACCCTCAGATGTCAGTAGCACTAAATAGCCTTTGTGGAAACACTGTCCCTGCCTTTATAACCTGTGATCCACAAAGCCCCAGGAGGATGGCTTGGTGCTTTCTAGATAAGAACCACTGAGGGCTGTGGGCTTGAGGTTTTTTTTTTCGTACAGGTTAGAGGTCTTGCAAAACAGACTGAATCCTCCTTACAGTATGCTACAGCTATAGAGGTGAAAAAGGACATAAGCATAGTAGATGATTCTACCACGAGCCACCTTGACATATAGGAGATACAATAAAAACTTGACATAATGATGGCAAGTTGTACCTTGGATGGCAAGTGGTTTACTTTATTATTATTTCTTTTTATTTAAAAAACTTTTTAAAGATTTTAATTTTGAGTAATCTCTACACCCAGCGTGGGACTCGAACTCACAACCCTGAGATCAAGTTGCATGTTCTGCCCACTGAGCCAGCCAGGCACCCCTTGATGTGGTTTACTTAATAATTTTGTTCTTTAAAGTTTGTTTATTTATTTGGGGGAGAGAGACAGAGACAGAGAGAGAGAGACAAAGAGACAAAGACAGAGAGAAATTGGGCGGGGGGAAGGGCAGAGAGGGAGAATCCCAAACAGGCTGGAACCCACGAACTATGAGCTCAACTTGTGATCTGAGCTGAAATCAAGAGCAGGGCACTTAACTGACTGAACCATCCAGGCACTGGATGTGGTTTGCTTTAAATGTTACTCAGAAGTATTATATTAAGATTTAGTGCTTTAGATATGCCAGTTAAATGAACTCATGTTTGATTGGAAAGGAAAAGCATGGTTTATCGTGGGAGAATTCACTTTAGACCTATTTCTGGTGTGCATTTTAAAAAGGCTTTTTTGGTTAATAGTCTGGAGGCAGTATTGTTGAGTAGCTGTGATGGGCAGCTTGAGTTTAGATGTAGTTTCTGTCCCTTACCATTGATATGCTTTTCATTGGTCCTTTAGTTTACTTACCTGTGAGATGTAATCATAATATCTTCATAGGATTTTGCACTTGGAACAGTAGCAGACCCAGAATGTGGGTTCATAAATGTTCCCTGTTCTGGGGGGGGCTGGCACTCTTTGTTGGGATAACAGTACCCAAACAGTAAGTTTACTTACCTGTGAGATGTAATCATAATATCTTCATAGGATTTTGCACTTGGAACAGTAGCAGACCCAGAATGTGGGTTCATAAATGTTCCCTGTTCTGGGGGGGGGCGGCACTCTTTGTTGGGATAACAGTACCCAAACAGTAAGTTGTGAATAAGCCTTTTTTGAGGTTTGATCCATGCCCTTTAATCAGAATAGATAATGTGTAGGTGTAATACTTAACCATATTAAAATGGGTTAAAGGGGTCCAAAAAAGTCTTAAGAGAAAAGATTAGTGAACTTTTAAAATAATAATCTTGGAATGGCTAAGGTTTTTCTAGTTGTGATGGAAGATAAAGTGAATTGATGAATTTGATGGTATGAAAGTTAGGAACTTGTCCTGAGTAAAAGATAAACAAAGTTGAACACAGTGATTCATGGGACAAAGGTCTGTTTTCCTTAGTGTGCCAAAGGGTTTTTATACATCAGTGGAAAAGACACACAATAGAAAAATGGACAAAGGTTAGGGATATATATTTGAGGAAAAAAGTGCAAAGAGCTGGTAAATATGTGAGAAGGTGCTCAGTCTTACTCATAATTAAAAAGTAGAATTGGGGTGCCTAGGTCGCTTAGTCGGTTCAGTGTCTGACTTTGGCTCAGGTCATGATCTCACAGTTCATGAGTTTGAGCCCCTTGTTGGCCTCTGTGCTGACAGCTCACAGCCTGGAGCCTGCTTCAAGTTCTGTGTCTCCCTGTCTTTGCCCGTCTCCCACTCATGCTTTGTCTTTCTCTCAAAAATAAACATGAAAAAAAAACAATTAAAAATGTATATATTTTTTTCACTAATCAGATTGGTAGTTTAAAAGTATAATACCCTTGGGCTGCCTGAGTGGCTCAGTCCGTTAAGCATCTGACTCTTGATTTTGGCTCAGGTTATGATCTCACTGTTCCTGGGATTAAGGCCCATGCTATCAGTGCAGAGCCTGCTTGGGATTCTCCCTCTCAAATAAATAATCAAACATTAAAAAGAGAACTATAATATCCAGAGTTGTCAAGGTGATAGAGAAACCAACCTTTGTGGGTTCATGCTTATTCATTTCTGAAGGAATATTTAAATTGGCAAAATCACTTTGAATCATCATTAAATAGGTCTGTGTTCTTGAATCCAGCAATTCTACTGTGGTTTTTTTTTTTGTATTGGAAGTAAATGTGGAACATCTTAATTCATCATTGATCATGAAAACTAATTTAAAAAAATTTTAGTCTTCCATTCAATGGAATATTAGGTCGCCACTAAAAAATAATGAGGTAAATTTGTATGTGCAGTGAGGGAGAGATGTCTAAGATGTGTTAAATAGGGATTAAAGAAAAATGTGTGTGTAATGAACCCAGTGTACAGGGGTTCAAAAAGAATAGGCACATAAGTAATTTAAGTATGTCATTGTTTGCATATGCATAAAGATTTCTGAGAGTTTTAAAGACCTATTGTCATGTGTAGAAACTGTCATATATAGAAGACTATATACTGTTATATATAGAAGATATATATAGAAACTGTCAATAGTGGTTACTGCATTGAAGTAAGCACAGGAGGTTGGGTGGTAGGGGATAATGTAGGGAACATTTGCTTTTCATTTGTATCTTGATGTACTGTTCGAATTTATTGTGAGCATGTGTTGGTTACTTTAAAAATTTTCAGTCTTCACTTTTAGCAAGCTGAAATGTGTGAATTTCAACATATTCTATAATGGTGTTTTCTGGCACCGTTTTCATTCTTGATATTACCTCTGCCCCTGAAGGAGATGGCGCTGATGGTAGTATATGTAATACATATATGTAATATCTTTAACTCATCTTTGCACTAAGACAGGAAACTGAGATGGTTAATTTGGTTGCCCAGCTGGTACAGATACATGGTGTATCTGCATTATCCACAAGTTGCATATGCAAATAAGGGTTTTTCATAACTGAAATGTACTGAGGTGAATAGAGCTAGAAAAAAAAGAATATGCCACCCATGTAAGTGGGTACCAAAATTATAGTGAAACTGTCAAATCAGTTTTTGGAAGTGTCTCCAGCTGGCTGTGGATTATTAGGAGGCATTGAAAGGGCTGCTTTGGTATAAGACAAGAAAATTGTAGAGAAATGGGAGCTCCATTATCATCCATTGCTAGTGTGCAGTCTCTTAAGAAAAACTAAATGTTGATAGATCCATGAAATACTTTATGTAAACTTTACAGAGCATTTTATAGCTGACCAATAAGTTAAGCACATGAAACAGTTTCAGCTTATAAGTGCTAGGAATTTGTCCTTGGGGACACTTTATTCTTGTTTAAATTAACATATGTTCAAAAAAATCTTATAATTTCATTTTTATTCTTAAAGTGGAGTTGGAGAAATGTCTAAGCTTTAACTTATCTGTTGAGAAATATTCAACTTTAAAAAAATCATGGGTGTACCCTGGGTGGCTCAGTCAGTTAAGTGTCTGACTTTGGCGTGGGTCATGATCTCACAGTTCACGAGTTCAAGCCATGCATTGAGCTCAGTGCTGACAGCTCAGAGCCTGGAGTCTGCTTCTGATTCTGTGTCTCCCTTTCTCTCTCTGCCCCTCCCCCACTCACACTTTGCCCCCTCCCATAAAAAATCAAATAAATATTAAAAAAATTTAAAAAATCATTATTTGAGGTTGTCCTTTTTAAGTTTATTCATTTATTTTGAGAAAGAGAGAATACTCAGAGCTCAATGTGGGGCTTGAACCCATGAACTCTGCGATCGTGACCTGAGCAGAAATCAAGACTGAAACACCCACACACCCCCTAATGTTTATTTTTAAGAGAGAGTGAGAGCATGTGTGTGAGTGGGGGAAAAGAGCAGAGGGAGAGAGAGAGAGAGATAATTTTAAACAGGCTCCGCACAAAACTTGATCCCACTACCTTGGGATCATGAACTGAACCAAAATCAAGAGTGAGATGCTCAACTGACAAAGCCACCCAGGTGTCCCTGTATGTTCTTTCACATTCTCACCAACTGTCATTATTGTCCTTTTTTTTTTTTATTAAAAAAACTTTTTTTAAACTATAGCCATCCTAGTGAGTGTGAAAAGGCATCTTATTTTGGTTTTGATTTGCATTTTCCTAATGAGTGATGATGTAGAACATTTTTTCAGGTGCTTACTAACCATTTGTATATTTTTGGAGAAATGTCTGTTTAGATCTTTTGCCCATTTCTAAGTTGGGCTTTTTTAAAATTACTGAATTATTTATTTATTTTTGAGAGAGAAAGAGACAGAGTACAAGCAGGGGAGGGCAGGTAGAGAGAGGGAGATACAGAATCTGAAGCAGGCTTCAGATTCTGAGTTGTCAGCACAAAGCCTGATGCGGAGCTTGAATCCTCGAACCGTGAGATTATGACCTGAGCCAAAGTCAGATGCTAAAACGGCTGAACCACCCAGTGCCCCATTTTATTACTGAATTTTAAAAGTTCTTCATATATTCTAGATACCAACTCCTTATGAGATAGGTGATTTGCATATATTTTCTCTTATTTGAGTTTCTTTTCACTTTCTTGATGATATTATTTGTAGTCTAAAAGCTTTTAATCTTTTTTTTTTCAATGTTTTTTATTTATTTCTGAGAGACACAGACAGCATGGGCAGGGGAGGGTCAGAGAGAGAGGGAGACACAGAATCGGAAGCACGCTCCAGGCTCTGTGCTGACAGCCAGCTCAGAGGCTTGAACCCACGAACCGTGAGATCATGACCCGAGCCGAAGTCGGATGCTCAAGCGACTGAGCCACCCAGGCACCCCTAAAAGCTTTTAATGTTGATGTAGTTCAGTTTATCTGTTTTTTCTCTCATTGCTTGTGCTTTGGTTTTGTATCTAAGAAATTTTTTCTTAACCCAAGGTCATGAAGATTTAGTCCTATGTTTTGTTCTAACAAGTTCATAGTTTTCACTAATACCTTTAGGTCTTGGTTACATTTTGAGTTAATTTTAGTGTATGGAATAAGAAAGGGGTCCAACTTAATTCTTTTGCATTTGTATGCCCAATTCCAACATGAATTTTTGAAAATACTTTTTTCCTTCATTGAATTATCTTGGCCCACTTGTCCAAAATTAATTGGATGATAAATGTTAGGATTTATTTCTGGGCTCTCAATTCATTTAATTTCTAAAAATTGACTGTATGTTGGAGGAATTATTCATCTGGGATTTAGACACAGTGGGACTGTCAGTCATTGGGCTGGAAATTGCAGTTGGTGACTGGTGATGAGTCATAATCTTAGAGGGTTGACTCATCTCTGTGTGATGATGAGATTAACTATTACAGAGGATTTAATTATAGGTAATACAAGGTTGTTGTTAAAGGTGTGAGAAATGATTTTCTTTGTAGAAATCACAGAATATAAATACTGCAACAGGAGAAATGGGAGCCATCCAGGTATCCCAGTTCAACTGCTCCTGGGGAATGGAATTGTCAGGATTGAAGTGCACTTCCTTGCCAGATGGAGCAGTAGTAGGTTCTTTATTTAATGTTTTCATTTATCAAAAAATAAGTTGGGGAACCTGTTTGGCTCAGTCGGTTGATTGTCTGACTTTGGCTCAGGTCCTGATCTCACCATTGCTGAGTTTGAGCCCTGAGTCGGGCTCTGTACTGACAGCTCAGAGCCTGGAGCCTGCTTAGGATTCTGTGTCTCCTCTTTTTGCCCCTCTCCCACTTGTGCTCTGTCTCTCTCTCTCTCAAACAAATAAAACATTTAAAAAATAAGTTAATTAGAAAATGAATTTTCAGCATGGAGGAGAACACTTGTGGGGATGAGCACTGAGTGTTATGTGGAAACTAATTTGACAATAAACTATTAAAAAAAAAAAANTTGATTAGGTAGTTAAGAATGCTGATTCTTTTTTAGTTGAAGAGGGCTGGCTTTGAAGTCACATCAGGCTCTAGCCCTTGTCCTCACCCCTGATGAGCTGTGACCTTGGGCGACTTATATTCTCAAGCCCAAGTATGTCATTGCTATGGTTGAGTAGTAATAATAAAAGTAACTGCCTCATGAGTTGGGAGAGATGCTCCAAAGGTAACAGAGTCCATCACAGCACTTGGAACTGAGTGCTGCACAAATGCATGCGGTTGTCTTTGTTATAACTTTTTAGATAGTTATAACTGGCCGCTCCTCATGCTCCCCCCTTTCCCCAAACCCTCTTTGGAAAACATTGGCAAACAGGAACGCTAAGGGGAATAGCTTTTTGGTCAGTTGTGAGGTTTGGGTGCGGGGGCTAAGGGTGTGTAAGCTGCAAGTTCCTAGAGCAGGTTGAGCTGTTAGGTGGAAGGGAGCCCTTGGGAGTGTCCTTGAACTTTGGAAGCAGCCTGGCAACCATGTACGTCTCCCTAAGCGTCAGCTTCAGGTTGAGTGTGAGCAAATGAGATGATAGCTGCTTTGGGATAAGTCGGTTCACATCCCAGTCCTGTAAATCTCCGAGCCTCTTCCTTTTTAAGAACACTAAGAATAACATCGGTCACTAACATTGTTGTGCTTTGAATATCTTTTCTATCCCAATAATCCCATGATGTGGGAAATACTATTATTTGTATTTTGTAGATGAGACGACCAAGGCACAAAGTAGTTAAGTAACCTTATAGTGAATGGAATAAACGTTTATTTTTTTTAAGTTTATTTATTTTGAGAGAGAAGGTGTATGAGCTTGCAAAAGGGAGAGAGAGAATCTGCACTGTTAGTGTGGAGCCCGACTTGAGCCTTGAACCCACAAACCTGACCTGAGCCCAAATCAAGAGTCAATCGTTTAACCAACTTAGCCACCCAAGCACCCCTGGAATGAGCATTTAATATAAGCTGCTATAGAACACTGCTTTATGTGCCAGGCATATGGGCTAATAAATAAGCACTTTACATGGCTGATCTCCTGTAATCCTTACAGATGGTCATCGTCATAACTTTCATCATGGGGAACTATATTTTTGTATTGCCTCACTGGTAAGAGATCCCTTCTTAGATTAGGGAGCAAGTTTCTGTTGTTCACTTTTACTCTTTTAGTGTTGACTTAAACTACAAATGTTTAATGTAGGGGAGTTCAAATTCTTGTTTCTACTGATTATTTTTTTAATGTTAATTTATTTTTGAGAGAGAGAGAGAGAGACAGAGACAGAGACAAGGTGTGAGGTGGGGAGGGGCAGGGAGAAGAGGGAGACACAGAGTTTGAAGCAGGCTCCAGACTCCAAGCTGTCAGCACAGAACTGAATGTGGAGCTTGAATCCATGAACCATGAGATTGTGACCTGAGCCAAAGTTGGACGCTTAACAGACTGAGCCACCCAGGCACACCTATTGATCATTTCTCAGTTATTTGCTAAATTCAGGTTAGGTTGCAAAACTATTTTGTTTCAAGTAGTATGAAAAAAGATAATTCCAAGAAGTTAAAATAGCAAAAATTTATTTATATGTATGTAAAGTCTTCAGGTGATATGTGTAAATGTATATACATATATACATACATACGTATATATGTGTGTATATATATATATATATAGTAATTTTTATAGGATCCATGATCTTGGAAGGTGGTACTTTGAGGGAAAAGGAATTTTCTCAACTTATCACTAAATTTGTTATAAGCCTACATATAATTTTTGTTTTCTGTCTTTTACTTTGGAATCTTGTAATAGTTAACTTTGAAGAGTATGGAATGATCTTTTTTATGTATTTTAGAAAGAGTGGAAGGTATTATAGTATTAGCAATGGGAAAAATGAATCATGGGACATTTTGGAAATGGACATTTTGTACAGAATCATAATGAGAATGTAAGCAACTGTAAAATTCCATACTTACTAGCTGAAAGAAGGCAGCTAATGGTACAGGAGATTTGGATTATGAATAGAATTTTAGACTGGCTACAAGTGCCAAACTTGATTTCACTCTCTTTTATGCTTAGTATCAGCATTAAAAAAATTTTTTTTTATAAATACTTGTTTAGTTTTGAGAGACAGAGTGCACGAGCAGGGGAGTAGCAGAGTCAGAGGAACAGAGGATCCAAAGTGAGCTCTGCACTGATAGCCCAGAGCTTGATGCTGGGCTCGAACTCAAGAACCATGAGATCACTGACCTGAGCCAAAGTCACGAGTCAGATGCTGACCAGTCTAGAGAGCCAGCCCAGGTGCCCTAGTGTCTGCATTTTTGACTGGAGCCACAAATAATTGCTCGAAACTTTGGAACATCATCTATGTCTGTAGAACATAATTTTATCATGCATGCATGTCAACAGATCTTGATGGCTATTCCATTTGAGAGATGGCAGCCTAGAAAACTGGGTAAGTTTTAGGGCCTCACTGACTGAATTCATATCTCAAGACTTTAGGAGAGTTCCTTCATTTCTATCCACCTCAGCTTTCTCATGTATGAAAAAATGGAATCAACCTTCTTTTTCTGTGTCTTCTGTTAAATAACAAAAATTCAACCAAGTCAGTTTGAAAAAGTTGGCTTTAGTCATCGGTTCATGAAGGGCACCATCTGATTAAGCAAGTAGAGAAGAGCTCAAATGGCTAGAGAAAAGGAAAGGTTTTTAAAGGTAGACAAGGAATGGATAAAAGGACATTATTAGCAGAGAATCCATTGTTTTAGGCTAGATCCCCTTCTTAGGGGAAGTAAAACGGGTCCATCAGTAAACCTCTTGGTGCTGGCCAGGAAATTCCATTTGA
Organism: Crocuta crocuta; assembly: GCF_008692635.1. Classification (NCBI taxonomy): domain Eukaryota; kingdom Metazoa; phylum Chordata; class Mammalia; order Carnivora; family Hyaenidae; genus Crocuta; species Crocuta crocuta. Next base: position 2,970,382 of record NW_027529433.1, read on the forward strand.
CTGGTTAAAGGTTACATTTCTGGGGAGTTGTAACTTCAGTTAGGTTAGGTATTAAGTGTTGGTTTACTGACCTGGGTCTTAACGTAAAGGACACCATTTTGGGCCTGTGGTTTTATTTTTACCACGTCTACTTATTATTTTGTCTTTCCAACACCTTTTTAGAGTCCCTATAGCTTATACAGGTTTTCACGCCAAAAAATCAAGTAATACTTTCTCATTTGTGAAAAACTGGCAAAAACACCAATGACAAAACGGTAAATGAGTATTTGCCTCATGGGTTTGTAAGGATGAAGTGAGCCTGTGCTGGGGCACCTGGCTGGCTCATTCGGTGGAGTATATGATTCTTGGGGTTGTAAGTTCGAGACCCACGTTGGGTGTAGAGATCACTTAAAAAATCTTTAGAAAAAAAATATGAATAATCTATGCCAAGAATTTAGGACCCTGCCTGGCATGTAGAAAATACATTACATAGTTTTTTGTTATTCAAAGTATTAGTATTACCAGCACTGCCAGAACTTATAAGAAGAATGAAGAATGCCTTTCAGAAACACGGGGATGCCAGAGGCTGTGGCTTTGTTCTTACAGCAAGCCATTGGAACGGTGGGTGCTCAGCGGGGCAGGTCAGGAAGGTGCAGGTCCAGTGGGCTCTTCTAACTGCTTCAGGCCTTATGTGCATTTATCCATCTGCTTTACTGTCTCTTGCTGTTATGTATCTCTGTGGGGACAGGTGCAGGAGGCTTCAAAACCATGTACTCCAGGCCTCCTGGAGATGTGATCATGTGGCAGAACCGTGTTCCAAATCCTTCTGCTCTGTGAAATCAGAAAGTCAGGTTTCCTGTGTAAAATGGGGATTGCAACACTTACAACATAGGGCTCTTTTTAAGATTAAAAGGAAGAATGTCACGGAAGCACCTTAGTGCAGTGCTTTGATACAGAGGAAGTGTTTAAGAAATGGTAGGTAAGTATTATTTATAATGAGTACTGGGTAGAAGGATACGCCCGTTGTCTAAGACAGTCTCATCTTTAATTACCAGTGTTTAATAGCAGCACAGCATATAATTCTCTGCCTTAAATTACGGAATTCTCTGCTTAAATTGTGGAACTTGCTGCAAAGTTTCTTTGCCCTTCTTGGGTTCATGTGCCCCATGCACAAACATGCTTACATATGCAACTGCATATTACACCTGCACATGAAATAAGCCTGTGCTCTCAAGGCAGTATTGAAGTTACCTCAACTGTCTTTTCTAGTGTTAGCAATCTCCACTCTTTCCTTGTGCCATCAAGGTTGTGCTGCTTGTTACCCTATCCTTGCACGGTGCTGTGTGAGAATAAGAATGAATTCTGAAAGTGATGTAACTTATCCAGGCTTTACATTCAAGTCTGTAATGGGAACAATGCTACTTTCCTGCCCATCACTTAGGGTGGTTACCAGGATAGAATGAGAGGGAGTTTGTAAAGGTGTGATCCAAGTGTTACCCTTAAAAAAAATTATATATATTCATACATATGTATATATTTATATGTGTCTTTTTGAGAGAGAGGGAGAGAGTATCCTAAGCAGGCTTGCACTGTCAGTGCAGACCCCAGTACAGGGCTTGAACTCACAAGCAGTGAGATCATGACCTGAGCCAAAACCAAGAGTCAGAGGCTTAACCAACTGATTCACCCAGACATCCCCAAGTGATACCCTTTGATGGAAGTGTGAGAATGGAAGCGTTTAGCCTCATGAGGGAAGTAAGTATGGGCCTCAGCAAAGAGTTCAGCCCTTGTGAGTGAATGAAGTTAGGGTACAGGCCCCTAGAATATAGAATTCACACAGTTCTGATCCCATAATGGGGCTATCTGCCATAATAATCTTTAAAATGAAAAGAGAGAGGCACCTACCTGTCTCAGTAGAGCTTATGACTTTTGATCTTGGGGCCATGACTTCAAGCTGACCATGTTGGGCATAGAGCTTACTTTAAAAACGAATAATAAAATGAAACAGAAAAGGAAAAATTAAGAAGCAAATGCCTTCTCTTGGGTGGTGGTAGAAATATTCTTATATTTGTCTTTGGTCTGTGCCACACATTTGGCACTAATAAAAAACAAATAAGGAGGCAAAATAAAATACAACCTGTCTCGTGAGCATCCTTGATGAACTCAGCTTGAAGTAACATCTCCCTCTTGGGGGGCTGCACCATTCATTTAGCTCTCTGCCTGTCCATCTCATGCCAGTTACTTCAGTAAGAGTTCTGTCTCTCCTGGTAGACAGTGAGCTTCTGTAATATTCAACAGATATTTACAGAGCACCTGCTTTGTTGCAGGCATCAGCCTAGACACTGGGGAGTTTACTGAGAATAAGATGGATAGGCTTTGCTTTGATGGAATATAGAGTCTGGTGAGGGGGACAGATTTTAACTAAATCATTCCCAAGAGACCTAATTCCAGTGTAATTAGTTTAATGAAGTTATGACAGTTTATAAAAGGAACTTAATCCAGGCAGTAGGATTAAGCAGGTCAGGAGGCAGCCTGAGAAGCATTAGCACTAGGGCTACCATATAAGTTTGCACAGTTTGTGTACTGCACAAAGATAACCAGCTGAGAGAAAAGGTGAGAGCTGAGATGCTGTCCCTGCTGGCTTGCTCATGCTGTGCCTTTTTCTAATTTCCAGAAAGGCATTGTGTAGAATACCAAGGAGCAGTTCCTGTTAACCGAGGACCCCAGCCCCAATCTTTCCCCACCTCCCAACCACCCCCCCAAAGGCATTACACTGATAATTAAACATTATAAAGCAGTGGAAAGAAATAGACTTCAAAGGCACCCAACTGAAGCAGTATCCCAGTTCTTTTTTTTTTTTTTTTTTTTTTTTTTTGGGGGGGGGGGGGGGNCAAGATCATGACCTAAGCGAAAGTCGGACGCTTAACCGACTAAGCCACCCAGGCGCCCCAGTATCCCAGTTCTTTAATTTACCAGGAGTGTCTTTGTTATTTGATCAACTTTCTCATACATAATAGAGCCAGGTAACACCATAGAGTTATGGTCAACATTAAATTCTATAACATATGTAAAGAATTGAGTAAAATATATGATGCACATAATAGATGCTCAATAAATTGTGTTCATAACACATTTGTCATTTGCTTCTGTTAGCATTGTTTCTGTTACCCATTTTGCCCTGTTTTCTCAATATTTCCCGAATTTCTTCCTTGCCTTCTTTGGGAAGACTGGACATTGGCTAGAATTTCTGCACCACACCTTCTTCCTTTCTAGTTGCCGAATGGGGAGTTGCATCATCCAAGGTTAAATCTTCCAAGTTTCTCCATTTATGTCTGGCAACTACTTTTTGTTTTGTTTTTCCTGCTTTGGAATGTTTCATTTCAAGGTCTTCTGGATGCCTAAGGGTAACCTGGATTTTATTCTGCAAAATGAGTTTTAATTTGATCAGAGCGTTGACGCTTAGACTTTCTGGAAGTGGGGATCCTCTGTAAAGCCTTCTGTTCTTTATAGAATATCCTGAGAAAGTTAGTGATATGAACTAGATAAGTTTTTACAGCCGATCATGATTATTATATGTGTCTTATAAAATCCCATCATGTTTCTTCATGAAAAAGCAAGCTAAATGTCACCATGTGATTCCTGGTTTTCCATTCCATCAGTGGTTGTGACGTGTTCTTTCTGCTTGCCATCTGCCTATACCTCATTAATTGGAAGTAGGTGGTGACGTTTCCCCAGGCCTCCTCCCACCATCACCAGCAAGTCTAGGTCCAGAAAGGCTTCTCACTTATTTTCTACTTTATTGCCATCCTCCCTCACCCCTCAGCTTCCCATCTGGGAGCTCAGGCACAGTGTTGTCTGAGTCCGTGGTCTCCATGGAGGGTGGGGGTGCCCTAGTCACTGAAAGCCCCACCCCAGCCTGTCCCAACCCTCCCTGAACAGCAAGGCCTTGGATTTCCCCTGGGGAAGGAAGGAAGGGTGAGACAGATCCAGAATCTTCAAAAGAGCCCTCTCTTTGGTCCATCATCCACTCTACCCAGATGAGAAATACTAGGTTTGATCTAACAAATAGCAGTAATTAAGGTCCATTTTCTGAACTGCCCCCCCACCCCCCGGGGCCTGTTTACCTTACAGCCCAATAACCATTCATTTGGGGTGTGTGTGTGTGTGTGTGCGCGAGCGCGCGCGCGCGCCTAGCCTTATGGACCATTGTGTTACATTTTGATGCTGGGGAACTTCAGTCCAGGACTGATAGAAGAGCTCTGTCTTTATAGTTTTAAAAAGCAGAGGGAACCCCACTCCCAACATGAGTAAGTAACTTCCTGCATTGAAAAGAATGCCCTGCAAGAAACCTCTCTCTTAGACTCCTGCTCCTCCTCCCACTTGCTCACATAACCAGTGCTCCGATGAGTAGAAAGTAAGAAGGCAAAAGCTGGGGTGGGGGGTCCCCTATATCAGAATACTTACATTTCTGTTGGTATTTTGATAGAAAAAATGTGATTCATAGGTTCCTTCATTTGGCCCTAGTTCCTTTTGCAAATTTTAGGAGTCGCCAAAGGGAAGTTTCTCACATAGGGGGTTGGTTGCAGAGGAGGAGTTACCGCACACCTATGACACTTCTCTGCTAGTTGGTACCATTGAGGTAGCCATACTTGAAGAAAAGCATGCATGTAAATGCTGCCTCGGAATTTGTGCCAGCTGGCTTTGTCATGAGGACCGGGCTCACGAGAGGGTAGGGGGTGATTATGAAATCCACTGGGCATTTGGGGAGCACTTCAAATGAAAAAGGCAATTAACTGCAGATATTTGCTTGGGGGGAAAGGCACCCGCCTGTTCATTCCTTCCTCATTAAGCTAGAAGTGGGAGATGGAGACAGATTTTGAAGATGAAAGGAGAGGAGAGCTGATAAGACTTCTTGAAGTTTTGAAGGACAGAGGAAGGGTGGAATTAATGCTGAGAAAGTTTTTTCTCAGCTGTAGGAAAGCAGTACAGCTCCAAGAAAAAGCTGTTAAACCAGGATCTTTTATCTCTTATGTCGCCATGAGGCTTTCATCCTGAAAGATAGAGCCAGTGAGAGAGTGGAGGGTGGCCGATGGGAAGGACACGAGTTTCCCCATGAGAAATGAGGGGTCCAGGCCAGTCTAGGCCTTTCCTCTGTCCTCCTCCCTCCTGCCCCCAAGTGCTGGAGCCTTCCAGGTCCGCCCATGGGTTTTCCAAACCTGAGGCCCCATGTTTGACATTTTTGTTTCCAGTTATGTATTCATTTACATGAAAAGAGGTTCTAGATGTCCCCTTCTATTGGGCTCTTTTGTGAATCCTAAAGAATAGGACCAATGACATCCCGACTGCTGGAAAGCCTGAGGTAGATGGTGCACGTTCAAGTTTGCCACTGGGGCTAGACTGACTAATCTTCATTCACAGAGAGGCATCTTGCCAGCGGGCAGAGGGTGAGAGGTGTCTCTTGAATAGTAGCTCTTTTCTGTGGCCTGGAAAGAGAGGCCTGGCCAGCACTTGACCCTGCACATAGGTTGTGTGTAGGATTGGGGGTGGGGGAGAGACCTTCCTGCTGTCTACCTTCTTAGAATGGGGAGGAGGGGAAGAGAGGTACAACAGAGTACTGGGCATTTACCGGCCAAACAGCGTTCAGTTTTGTGGCCACCCCAGGATTAACTCGTCGTGTGCCAGCCTTTCATTTTAACTTTTCTTGTGATGGAAACTTTTCAAACTGTACTAGACACGTAGACCCTTACTGCCTTCTTACTGTGGTCAACAGCGTCATTTCAACCAGTCTATGGCGACTTCACTTAGTTGTTTTGTATCTCCGTTCGTCTTTGGCACAGTAGATACAGAAGTGTGGGATCCAGAGGCTGAGTTATTTAGCTAGTCCCTCCTCCAGATTGCTTAGTTGTTTCAAGCAGCGTGTTTTTCCTGGTCCACTGATGCTCTTCACTAAATTTGCTCTTGAGCCAAATGACCTAACATTTCTGGGCCTCAGATTTCACATCAGCAATGTGGGAGGACAGGCCTGGGTGGGAAGCTTTCAACCTTAGTGCTGGGTAGAATCTGGGGGACACCGAGTTTGATGTAAACCCACTAGAATGCAAGCTTCGTGAAGAAGTGTACCACCTGCCCCTGGTGGTGCCTGGTCGCCAGTAAACGCTAGGTAAATTTGGTGTGTGAACACCTAGGCACATTTGTAGTATTATAGTGCATCTGTATCTTTTATACATTGGAGTTGCACATAGACTTCCATTTGATGGCGAGAGGAGGGTCCCGCCAACCCACCTGAGCTCTGAAGGTCACCCCGGCTCCAACACTCTGAGCCGCCGAGATAGGCTCGTTCCTGTTCTCCATCGGAGAGCATCCTTGCATCTGGTTGGCTCTGTGGCCTCCATCGCCAGCCTGGGAAGCCCTCTGTGGCCTGGCGGGTTTGGGGATCGGGCTAGTAAGAGGCATCTCTTGGAAGGGGTTTGGCAGATGTTTCCCCTTGCAGTATCACCTCTGTGACAGAATTAGGCAAATTTTTGGGTTTTGTGTTTCATACACTGCTTGTTGAAAAGTAGAACAAGCAGGATTTATTTTTCGTCTCTTATTTTGATGAGAAGATATAAAAGTTTTGAAAAATGAACACTTTGCTTCCCATCCTACACTTTTCCATTTTGAATTTCAAGGTTTCATTTTCTTATACTTTTTTTCCTCCCTCCAGAATTTGCTTAACTCCTCTTTCTCAGGTCTGTTCTGCTGCCGGTATTTGTGGCTTCAGTGGGTGCAAATGAATGTTCTGCCTGCCTTGTTCCTTCTTTACTGGAAACAGACTACAAAGATGGCGGTAGCTTTTCGCAGGTGGGGAGTGCTTCTACATAAGTGGTCCAGCTTTTTCCCAGGTTGCTAAGATGCTCTCCTGGGTTCAAATCTCAGGAGTTTTATTCCTAAAAGTGGTTTCCTTCCAACAGATGGATTTATCAGCCATGTTAGAGCAAGGAATGAAAACATTGCTATAAATGATGTATTAATCATTTGGTCTCACCCTTACCTCTTTCTATAGGACCTGAAGGACCAAGGAGCATGGGCATCTAGGGAGGAGGGACATGATTGATAATGTGTAGATGAGAACAGCTGGCTTTTTTTTCCCCTTGAGCACCTTGTGCCAGGCTCTGCTCTGTGTTAACTTTATCTGAGTTGTCTCATGTAACCCTCCCAACAGCCCTTTGAAGTAGATGTTTTTACTCCCATTTTACAAATGAGGTCATTAATACGTAGTGGGGTAAAGAACTGGTCCCGGGCAGTATTCAAGCTTGGGTGTGAACCCAGATGGCCTGACCCCATAGCTCTTGATCTTTACCCTTAAAGCAGTGGTTCGCAACAGAAGGGGGGAGGGCAGTTGCTACAGGCATTTCTCATAGTCACCACTTGTGAAGGATGCTCCTGGCATTTAGCAGGTAGAGGCCTGCGATGCTGCTAAATGTCCTGCTGTGCACAGGACAGCCCCCCAACAAAGACACTTGTGTGGCCATGTGGCCCCAAATGCCCTAGTGCCAGGTTTGACCTGCCCTCCGGGAATGTTTGTTTTCTGTTGAACTGCCAGGAAGTGGAGTCAGTTAACCTTTTAACCTTAAACCTAATAGATTCTCTCCACTGACATACTAAAATAGATCAAGTGTGGTGTTTTTTAGAAGATATGTAAGTGGAGGGTAGTGTGATGGAATGAGTCAAAGAATCCAGCTGCTGTCTGAGGACAGAGAACTTGATCAACTTCTTCTTTTTTAAAAAATTTTAATGCTTATTTAATTTTGAGAGAGAGAGAGAGACAGAGCGTGAGCAGGGGAGGGGTAGAAATAGAGACACACACAGAATCTGAAGCAGACTCCAGACTCTGAGCTGTCAGCACAGAGCCTGACGTGGGACTCGAACCCACGCACTACGAGATCATGACCTAAGCTGAAGCTGGATGCTCAACCGACTCAGCCACCCAGGCCCCTCCCCCTTGTTTTTTGGGTGCTAAAAGTAACCCTAACCTTGTGAGAAGAGAGATTCTCAGGGAGAACAGTTTTGTCCGGGTCCCACTGAAACCAGAAGCCAGCACTGGCATTGTGTGTGTTCATAGCCTGCCTGTTTCAGATTCAGTCCCAAAGTCCCTGGGTGCCCGGTGCCATTTCAGGAAGGACATTGACCCTTGACAGTGCCTTTCACTGCAGTGCTGTTGAGGGTAGGAACCAGTATATTCTGGTATGTTGAAACCTCCGTGAGAAATTACCTGTCAGACACTCCTTTCTGGCAAACCCCCAGAATCTGGTTCCCACGGTCATGGCAAGGATTGTAAAAACCTTGGAGTTTTAAGGGATTCTCTGAACTCAAAAGAGAAAAACTTAAGTATTTTATTTGTTAAATAATATTAAGAACGTTATTAAATTTTTTAAGTGTTTATTTTTGAGAGAGAAAGAGAGTGAGTGGGGGAGAGGCAAAGAGAGGGAGACACAGAACTTGAAGCAGGCTTCAGGCTCTGAGCTCTCAGCATGCAGCCCGATGTGGGGCTCCAACCCATGAACCGTGGGATCATGGGCTGAGCCAAAGTCCTTTGCCCAACCAACCGAACCACGCAGGTACCCTGAAAAACGTAAGAATTTTAGATGAAGGAAATATAAGAGCCAATTTTTGGATTAGGCAAATGTATAGCTTCTTGTTCAACTCCTTGAACTTTTAGGTAGTTGTTTAATTTTTGTCATTTCATTTTTATTTGCTTCAAATTCCACCAAGTAGAGGTTTGTTTGTATGCATTAAATACTAACAAATATTACAAGGGTTAAGGACTTTTCACTTTTGTATCATGGTAAAAAATAGAAAATTTACCATTTTAACCAATTTTAAAGATACAGTACAGTAGGAATGTTCTAGTTTTATCCCCCAGTTACAGAGATGGCTTGCTCTGGCTCTTTTCTCTCACATAACTAAACTAGCTTTCTTTTACTCATTGGCTGGTTAAGTTAACAGGTATTGGAATGTTTACCACCTGTGAGAACAGAAACTTTGTTTTGTTTTCTTCCAAAATAGAGACTTACTGTCATGTTTTTCTAATTAGAAGCTATGTGCGTGTTGCAAAGAGTTTAGAAAATACAGAAAAACATAGTTAACTCCTAACCCTACAGGCCTATTAATGACTGTTGCCATATTGGTATATCCTTTCAGATTGTTTTTTGTTATTGTTATTGCTGATCTAGGTCTTGGTATATTGTTACCTCAAATGCTATCATACTCTATACTCTTGTGTGTTATTACCTATTTTCAGTTGATACATTCTGGATGTCTTTCCATGGCAGTAATTTCTTCTGTATCAACTGTATAATCATTGCAGTGGGTACATTGAATTCAGTGATGTGAATATACCATAATTTCAGTGGTTAGTACTCTTTCATTGAACATACAGGTTTCCTTTCTCTCTTCAAAACGGCACATAGATGGTCATTCTTATGCATATCTTTGTATTCTTGCTTAGCGAGAGCAGAAAAAGGTCTCTTGTTTTAATTGCTGCGTTCCCAGGAATTAATGCTGTGTATAGTAGGTTTGTAGTGTAATAAATATTAGTTGAGTGAATGAATGGCCTAGTTATTTCCATAGGATTAGGAATAGGGCTTTTAATGGGGTGTAGGACTTGGTGGTGGTGCAGGGAGCTTGGTGACTGGGGGTGTTGAGCTGCTTGGAGCAGAGCTTTATTTAAGAGAGGTCATCTAGGTCCACTGAAGCCAGAGATTACCTATGAGAGAAGAAGGGGCACAGAGAAGGAGATGCCTTCTTCAGATATTTGTTGAATGCTTACTGTGCATCCAAGGGCAGGCAAGAAAAAGTACTTCCTCTCTTGCTGCCTCCTTCCCACGCAGCCAGTTTCCCTTTTGTAGGGAACCAAAGTTTCAGGCCAGTGTTGTCTGTCCTGCTCACTCTCTCTGTGCCAGCAGCAAGGATAGACAGCCAGATTCAAAATCAGCTCTACCTTCTGACCTTAAGTTGCCTAACCCTTTTGAGCCTCTGTCTCAGCTCTGTACCTAGCTAACAATACTAGTACCTTGCAGTGAGTAAGAGATCAATAAGTGTTAGCTATTGCTAGCTAATATAAATTGCCCCCGTGTTCTTTGGTATGGGAGAAATCCACTGTAAGCCCCAACCCAATTTACTAACACATGTGTAATATGGTTGACTTTCCTACAGCATGATCGTTTTGTGTCTTAGAAACTACCTGCCACCTCTATTTGTTGTCTGGGGAGATACTCCTTTATTGAGCAGAGAGAGTTGTGTGTTTTTGACCTAGCTTTCAAGTCTCACCATTCCCTTGCACAGCCACCACTGAAGAACAGCATGTGGCCCCATGGTGGCAGGAATTGATATTTACCACTACCTCTGCCTTCTAGTAGTAGTAAAAGATCTGTACAAGTTTGACGGGAGGCTGTTTTTGAGCTTGGAGCCAGGAGAATGAGCTACAAAATATTGGTTGAGGGCTCTAAACTTTAAATAAATATTGCTTGCCAAAGTAGAATCAGTTGTTCATTACCTCTCTGCTAAACCCTGGTGATTCATAGGTAATCCTAAAACCTAAAAGGAGAAGGAAGGAAAGTGGGCTGTGACATTGTGTGTGAGGTATTGTATATTACTGAAAGATACAGAAATCCAAATTTAGTTAAAGGATAGAGAACACTTTTTACTTGAATTAAAAAAAAAATTGAACCTGGAGCACCTGGGTGGCTCAGTCATTTGAGCATCTGACTTTGACTCAGGTATGATCTCACGGTTCATGAGTTCGAGCCCCACATTGGGCTCTGTACTGACATCTGAAAGCCTGGAGCCTGTTTCAGTTTCTGTCTCCCTCTCTGCCCCTCCCCTACTCCTCCTCTGCCTCTGTCTCTGTCTCTCTCAAAAATAAAATAAAAATTAAAGAAGATAAAAATCTTTCCTTTCCCAAATAGAATATTTTGTTGCATTTGAATTTGAAATGCAGTCAGCAGACTGGTTATTTAAGATCATAGAACTAAAAAATTTAGCAGGCAACTAAGGAGACAATTGGGAAAGAATTTGGGAGGTGAGAAGGAGGAAGGCAAAGGCCCAGAGAAAAGCCAGCCCTGCCAGTGGGAGGAGAGGGGGAGAGAAGGGGTGGAGAAGAGAGGGGGAAATTCTAGCGGATGGGTTGAAAGTAATGTGGGATGGGCAGATAGGGACTGTGAGTGAATTGTGAAGGAAACTGTAATGTTACCATCTCACCAGTGTGATCTGTTAGCCCCACCCAAGTAGAGTAGCTTATTTTACAAAGCAGCCTAGCCATAGGAGGTCAGAAGAGTCTTTTGAGGAAGATGGTTTGGAAAACTGAATGTACGATGGAGAGAGTGCATTACAAACTTGTGAAGTGATGAAATAGTACACAAAGTGCTCAAACAGTGGTGTTACTGCTCAGAGAACCCGTTCTGAACTGTTTGGCTGTTCTCCTACCAAAAATCAATACTCGAGTGACAGATGATGGTGGGAAAGGAGAGGTTTGCATTATTCAGGAAACCAGCAGCCTGGGAAGATGATGGACTAACGTCCCAAAGATCATCTTCTTGTCTGGCGAAGCCAGAGGGTTTTAAAGTGGGACACTGGGGTTAGGGGATGGCTACCCGCAGGAGAAGGTGGTGCCCAGGCATTTAGTCCGTGTATGTTGACATGATCCTCAACAGACTTGGTAGCACCAGCAGCAGCTGTTTTGGAATGTGGTCAGGACTTCTGGGAAAGACTGGTCATTCTGTCCTTAAGGCCTGTGGTCTGCAGATCTCAAGGGAAGTAAGTGAGTTTGGCTACAGACCAAGGGAGTGCATAAGCTGAAGCAGGTTAAGCCCTAAGACCTACTGGAGTGGTGCTACAATGGCGGTTTCCTGCAGTAAATGAAGTAAGAAGTGATTATAGTCTGTTGTCTAATAGCTGTGATATCTTCTCCTTGGCAGTGATGTTTACAATGTGACACTCAAATTGACACTGGTTTTCAAACCATTGCAGGGTCCTGAAGTGCCTTCCAAGTCATCACCAAGAGATTGATTTTTTTAGGTTTTAGACTTTATGTAGACAGTAGTGTTAATCTATGTAGATTTCGTTGTTACTTGTAGTTTATTGTAGTCTCTTTTGTAAAATTCCCTGTTTGCTTCAGAGAAGTCCTTCCCTAACACCAGGTATGTTAGATTAGGTGGGTCACCTGTGAGACCATAGCACAAGCATAAGTACTGTTAATACCCCAGTTTTGTAAATGAGGAAACTGAGTCTTAAATGGGTAAATAATTTGCTCATGGTACATAGCTGGTAGGTAGTGCAGCCAGGCACCAAACCCAGGCAGGCTGACTTTGACCCTGAACTTTTAACAACACTACCCCCATTGCCCTCTACTTTCCTAAAGATCGTTTCTTTTTAGGGCAGTGAAAATAGTCTGTATTATGTTATAGTGATGGATGTATGTCATTATATGTTTGTCCAAACCCATTAAATATACAACACTGAGAGTGAACCTGTAGGTAAACTGTAAACTTAGGTGGTTATGATGTGTCAGGTAGGTTCATCTTTGGTAAAAATGTACCATTTTGGTAAGTAGTGTTGTTAACGGGGTAGGCTATGTATGTGCAGTAGTAGGGGTATATGGCAGATTTCTGTGCCTTCCTCTCAATTTTATTGTAAACCTAAGAGTGGTCTAAAAGAAAAAGCTCTTTAAAAAGAAAAAGAGTTAACACCAGGCTCAAACCTGAAACCTTAATCCCCATTTTATTTAATATTCATTCCCAAATAATATCTGGTTGCACTGACCAATGAAGCAGTGAATCAGAGATGGGGGGAAAAAAAAAGATCTGGTTTCGCCAGATAATAGGTGCGTGTACTGTGAATGGTGCGGCAGGATGGTGTGCTCCCCTGTGCCCGTGCCCGCCCATTAGCCTAAAAGCTTACCATTAGGGCACAATGCCTCTGGAAGAGGCACCCGCTCCTTTTGGGCTTCAAGTTACCCACGCCCATTACTGCCTGCAGAGGAGGATGGATACGAGCACACATAGCCTTTCCCATCCAACACGTCCCTAGGCCCTCACACAGTTCATTCTTTGCCTCACGGATTTTTGGCAAGTCACTTTCTTGGGCCCAGCTTCTCATTTTTCTTGTTCTTTACACCTCACTTTGTCCCTTTCCTAGTTCCCGACTTCTCTTACTCCTTAGCTGATCCCAGAAATCTTTGCTTCCTCTCAGAGTAATGATGATAGTGCTTCAGGTGAGCCATGACTTTTCTCTTTTAATTATTGGGTGTCTCCCAAGCCACAGTCCCTTCTTTTTATTGAAGACAACATCAGACCAATTCTGCTGAAAGCTTCGTCGGCGCACTAAACTGTTCCGGCACGTTCTGTGGGCAAGATGGCGCAGAAGAGTGATAGTGTTGTGCCCGAATCGCGAGTCCCAGAGACCTCCAAGAAGCCGACACCGATGCAGATACAAAAGGGTCTTTATTACAAGCTCGAGCAGGGGCTCACCCGCCTACCGGTGTTATGACAGCAAGATGAGGCAAAGAACAATAGCCAACAGGGTTTTTAAGGAGTAGGAGATGGGGGTGTTACAGTACATGTAGCATCATCACATAAGCACCAATTACAATTACAGCTTTGACCATCCAGTATCTGTGAGGTGTTCATTCCTTTTGGTGGGACCCAATCATGACTCTTGAGAATCCTTTGAAAATGACCAATTGCGAAGTGAGTTCAAAGGGCCCACGTGGGGTTCAGACAAGCGGTGAGAAATTGGCTAGTTTGTATCTGCAGTTCCCAGCCTTGACTCAGACCATAGGAATGTTTCTTTTTACTTTTTGATTAGCTGAACTGAGGGCGGTCTGAGGATGGCTTTAGCCTTGAACAGTCTGAGGCTTTTCCTGGGACTGGGATTGGGGCTACGTGCCGCCCGAGGTTTCTCTTAATGGAGGACTTAATTTTTGGCTCTTCAATAGCCTGGAAGGTCGACCTGCGGTGGTCTGGGGTTAACAGGTCTGTTCATCAGTGGCTCTAAGAGGATTTTTTGTGTCCGTTCCTAGTTGGCCTGCTGCTGTGGGACCGCTGGCTGCTCCCTCTGCTGCGGCTGCTGCCCCAAGATCCGACAGTCCCGGAGCACCCGCTTCATGTACGCGCTGTACTTCATTCTGGTTGTCCTTCTCTGCTGCGTCATGATGTCAAAAACCGTGGCTAACGAGATGAAGGAGCATGTAAGTCTGCCTCTTTCTTTACTTCCTTCCTTCTTTTTTTTTTTTTTTAATGTTTTGGGATTATTTATTTTGAGAGAGAGATTTAGAGCATAAGCAGGGGAGGGGCAGAGAGAGAGAGAGAGAGGGTGAGGGAGGGAATCCCAAGTGGGTTCTGTGCTGTCACCACAGAGCCCAATGCCAGGCTCAAACCCATGAGCTGTGAGATGGTGACCTGAGCCCAAATCAGGAGTCAGACGCTTAACTGACTGAGGCACTCAGGTGCCCTTGCCTCTTTTTAACTTTTCCCATTTTTGGTGGTTGGTGAAGGTGTGTGGGAGAACTTCCCATGTAAAGGATGGGGCCTAGCCATGCTTTGTGTGGGTCGGGGTACACTTGTTCTCTCCAAATCTTCCTGGAAGAGGAAAGACTCTTCATTGCTTTCCTGCCAAGCGGGGGAACCAGAGTCTTGAACTTTAGCAGTAGAACAGATACAGTCTGTTCTTTGGTGTATTGTGTGTTTGTCTGTGCCTTGTTTATAGCTGTTCCTCCTAGATGCACGGTCTTTTCTTGTAGACTTGGTATGTTTCCCTTGTTGTGAGGATGGCTTCCAGTGTCTCAAGGAGCAGCTGTTACGATAAACTCAATATGGCCTACTTGGGAAGTCTGATAAAGCTTAGAAAATTCCACAGATGATGAGGAGTGGGCAGTAGGGCAGTTTTTACTTTGCTGACATGTCGTTTGCAGTTTGGGTGTTTCCAAGGGTGAGGAGTGGATTTCCAGACATTTCTTGGGCATTGTATGTAGAGGTAGGCCAGGTTTGTGATGCTGATGAAGATATGTGGGATCCTTCCCTGGTCTTTCCCCATAGCAGGCCTTTTAATCAGCCAGACAGCAAGGGCACATGTTGGGGTTTTTGACGGAGCCCAATAAATAACATTTCCCCTCCTAGGCTCTAAACAAACGGGCAAAAAAGACCAAAGTGTCAGCAGTTAGATGCCAGACATCATCCTCCATCCCTCATAAAGCTCATGTGAGACTGTATGGCTAGGATCTGCAGAGAAGGGGGCTTCCTAGTACTGAACCCCAAAATAAGTTGGGCTTTTCCACTGGGGGAACCTACCCTTCTACTAGTCCCACTAGGCTGGGCCGGACCTCCCCTGCAGAGAGTCACAGTTTACTAGGGAGAGTGGCAACCGTGTTCGCTGGGGGCAGCTCTTGTCCAGGGGAAAGAGGGAGAGCAAAGGCTAGCTATCCAAACCCTGTTTCCCTGGGACCCAGCAGAGTGAGGAGGGGGAGGCAGCCAGGGGCAGCACTCTGATGGAACCCCTCCCCAGTGGAGGTGCCATCACCAGGAACAACTCGCCAGCAGGCATCTCTTCTCCCCAGCCTTATGCTGAAGCCACAGGCTATTTTAAATACACTCTCAGGGGATTCAGAACAACCATTTCCTTAAAAGCACCCAGCATATTCTTATCCATTAGACTCTCTGAAGTTTTCTGTGGCGTAGTGCTCTTATAATTGCGAGCATGTGGTCTGGAATAAAGTGGAAATACTGTCAAAACCTGTGACACTGCGATTCTTCCCTGATTGCTTTAAAATTTTTTAATGTTAAATTTTGAAAGGGAGAGAGCCAGTGTGAGTGTAAGAGAGGGAGACACAGAATCTGAAGCAGGTTCCAAGCTGTGAGCTCTCTGCAGAGATCCTGATGGGGGCTTGAGCCCATGAACCATGAGATCATGACCTGAGCCAAAGTCAGATGCTTAACTCCTGAGCCACCCAGGCACTCCACGCTTTAAACTTTGGATCTCTTCTCAGTAAGGCACTGCAGTGGGAGCTCGGGGGCATTCACACTTGTGAGGAGTGGAGCTTATCATTCAGCAGACAGCATGTAAAGCCATCAGAGGCATAGAGCAAGGGAGAAATTAGTGCGATATGAGAGGATGCATGAAGTGCATTGGAAACTTGGAGGTGGGGAGACCCAGAGGTAAGGCTGCCTCGTTAGGCTATATCAGGCTGTGCTGCACCTTGGTGGTAGTTACCACCAATTGTTTTCCTTAAACCATGGTGTAATCTTGTATGTTTGTGGCAGGACGTTTGAGAGGAGAAAAACTGAAAGGGCATCTCATCTCCCATTTATTACCACTGTTTTTCAGGTAACTTCATATTCTCTTTGTAAATTCAGCAAGCATTGGTTTGAGTATCCATTGTGGTTGTGGTAGGAATTCTAAGTGTGTATCAGTTGTCTGTGGTGCATTTTCCAGCCCTTAAGAAATTTTCAGTCTTGGTAGAATTAAGCTTTGGAATCAAGAAACAAAACCTGAAATTATACAAATATGTTGTGGTGAACTCATGAGCAACATTGTTGCTGGAGGTAGGGTTCAATTGGGAGCCACAGGTTTACATTTTAGGACATGACTTTCTTTTTTTTTTTTTTTTTTAATTGAATTTTATTTTAGAGAGAGAGAGAAAGAGAGCACAAGTGGATGAGAGGGTCAGAGTAAGAGAGAGGGAGACTTGTAAGCAGCTCCATGCTCAGCATGGAGCCCAATATGGGGCTTTGATCCCATGACCCTGAGCTCATGACCTCAGTCAAAGTCCAGAGTCAGACGCTCCATGGACTGAGTCACTGAGGTGCCCCTAGGGTATGATTTTCATAATACTAATTTTAATATTTGATTGCCATCCAAGTAACCTGCCCCATGAAACAGTCCCTAACAACTCGAGCCAGTATGTACGGTTTCTAAGTGTTGGTAGAACATTTAAGAAAGAGAAGATGAGGGTGCCTGGGTGGCTCAGTAGGTTAAGCAACCAACTTCGGATCAGGTCATGATCTCATAGTGCATGAGTGCAAGTCCCGCATCAGGCTCTTTGCTGACAGCTCAGAGCCTGGAGCCTGCTTCAGATTCTGTGTCTCCCTCCCTCTCTTCCGCTCTCCTGCTCACCTCTATCAGTCTCTCTCTCTCTCTCTCTCTCTCTCAAAAATAAATACACATTTAAAAAAAAAGAGAAAGAGAAACAGAAGGTGTTTCACTAAGGGAGTGGTATCACTAAAGGAGGCTTCATGGAAGTGACTTGTATGAGAATAATGAGTACTTTAATTGCTAAAATTTATTTGGGTAATACCACGTGCCAGGTTTTATTCTGAGCATTTTACCCGAATTGTCTGGATTCATCACCACTGCACTCAGGTGAGCATTATGCCTGCCTTACATGTGAGGAAACTGAGGCATTGCATCATTTAAGTTCCTTATCGGAGGTCTCCAGCTCTAAGGGGGACAGTTGGGATTTGAAATCAGGCTGAATGTGTTCTTAGGCCGTGAAGGTCAACAGGAAGGAAGAGAACAAGGACAAGGCATGTGTAGAGGGACAGAGATGAGACGTGGGGAGGTAAAATTGTATTGCCAAAGTTAGGCATTTGACCATGATCTGATGGCCAACTGGAAGCTGTTATCAATTCTTGAGTAAGAGCATGTCCTTGTCGAAACAGATATTTAGGGAGGTGAGCCCAGCAGTGGTGTGTGTGATTGCAGAGGGAGCGAGGGAGGGAGCGAGCGAGAGGGGGAAGGGGCCACCCTCATGTCTCATACTGGCTCTTATAAATGTTTCTATGCCTGTCTCCTGAATGTACTTATTTTAAAATGGTTTGGATGGGCTTTCTGCATAAGGAATGAGGTCCCTGTGGGCGAAACCAATCCTTTTCCATCTTTAGGGCTTCATAGTGGGCAGGCCAGCTGGTCACAAAGTCAGCTTGTTTGCAGCCTGTAGAGTAGACGCTGACCTCATCCTCAGGCGATGCTTGAGGGAGGGCGTTGAAAGGTCCCCTTGTGGGGACACACACTGGCTTCTGCAGTCCATCCCTCTGCTTTGTTGGGCTGTGGAAATGTTTGAGGATGTGACTGGAGGAGGAGAAAGCGTGTGTGCTCACAACTGCCCAGATGGCAGTGTGTAATTGCCTCCCATCTGGCAGTATCACCTCTATGTGCGAGGGATGGGGGCCGCAGGGGTCAGAACACGAGGGCAGCCCTCCTTTTCAGTAATGTTCAGTGTTCGCCTTCGTTTCAAAAGGTGGCCTGTGTTTAAATTGAGTGAGGGAACTGCAGGGAGCCGCTGGTCCGAACTCCACGCTGCCTCGTTTCACTAGGCAAACTCCTCTTTCCGGTGAGAACCTGGGCTCGGAGGAAGCTGCGGAGCGGGGCGTGACTGTCTTCTCCTGCAGCATGGTCCCGTCTTAAATGTAGGAGCTGTTTTACCGCAGGACATTCATGCCTTCAGGCATGTAATTCAAGCAGATATAGTCTTGAGATTCTTGATGCCTAGGGGATTAAAAATCCACTTCAGAATGTAGGATGACCACCCCCCATACACCCACCCCCCTACAAAACAACAACTCCCAAATGGGGGAAGGTAGCTGTTTTGAGAGAGATTTAAGTCTCCTGACCTGCACCACTAAATCAGAATGTAACTTCTCAGTTTGGAAGCAGATGATGACACTTTGAGGTTTTGGTCCCCTTGTAATCTGCACTGGCTTTTTTTTTTTTTTTTTTTTTAATTTACATAAATGTTTGCTCAGTTTTGAGAAAGTGTGAGCAGGGAAGGGGCAGAGAGAATGGGAGACAGAGGATCTGAAGCGGGCTCTGTGATCATGATCTGAGCCAAAGTTGGACACTCAATCGACTGAGCCACCTAGGTGCCCCTGCTTTTTAAATTTTAGTTACTTATTTTTACTTTTAAAAGTTTTTTTTTTTTTTTTTTTAATTCGAGAGAGAGCGTACATGAGCAGAGGAGAGGGGCAGAGGCAGAGGGAGAGAGAACCTCAAGCAGGCTCTACACACAGCATGGGGCTTGATCCCATGACCCTGGGATCATGACCTGAGCTGAAATCAAGAGTCAGACACTTAACCAGCTAAGCCACCCAGGCGCCTCAGCCCTGGCCTTTCCAGAGGCACAAGAAAGAGGTTCTTGTTTCCTGTGGAGGAGGGGCATCTGAAACCAAACCTACATTGGAGAAGGAAGGACAAGTGATTGCTGTGGCCCTCAGGCCTTCTTCCCTGTGAGCTCAGTGAGCCAGGCCAAGTAGGAAGAGCCCTAAATGCACCTGGCCAGAAACTTCTTAGGTCATTTCCTTTCCTCACACCCTGCGTTGTCCCCTCGCTGTTCTAACCCTTGAGATGGGTGGTAGGTTAGTACCTGACATGGCTGGATCTTTCTGTCTTCCACATTGTGGAAGACTGGTTTTTGTGTTGTATGTTTGTTTTAAATTTAAATTTCGAAGAATTAGTTCTTGTATTGAGAAGAGAGGCTGCTAAGATCTTTTGTTTTCGATAGTCTTTTTTTGTTCCTTCATTTGTTTTCTTATTTGTTAATTAATTAACTAATTAATTAAAGTAAACTCCATGCTTAACATGGGGCTCCAACTCATGACCCCCAAGTTCAAGAGTCGCATCCTCTTCCAACTGAGACAGCCAAGTGTGCCCCTTTGTTTGTTTAAACATTTTAAAAAATGTTTTTATTTATTTCTGAGAGAGAGAGAGACAGAAACAGAGCATAAGCAGGGGTAAAGAGAGAGGAAGACACAGAATCCGAAGCAGGCTCCAGGCTCTGAGCTGTCAGCACAGAGCCCTATGTGGGGCTTGAACTCAAGAACTGTGAGATCTGGACCTGAGCCGAAGTCAGACGCCCAACCAACTGAGCCACCCACGTGTCCCTCTTTATTTGTTTTAGAAAATATTCTGCTTTGTTTGTGATCTTACTTGGTTCTCTTTTGGAAACATGTTTTACATTACACGGTATTTTCTCCTCATGGGTTTAGGTCCGTTTTCCTTTAAGGGGGCAATAATGCAGAAAACTGCAGTCTTCCTGTCATTGGTTATTCTTGCCCTGGATGAAAAGAGCTTTTTGTTTATTCAACACAGGGTAATGATGCTGCAGGGTAGAGTGGGTTTTAAAGGAACAGTGGACCAGGTCTAATAGGATCGTGAGGGGGACTCCTGACTGCATTTTCCTCAGTTTCTTAAAAGCATTTCCTAAACTCCATTCTCTCCCTGAACTTGGTGGAAGTCAGCCAGGCCGACGTTAGAACCCCGCCCCCGCCATCAGCCAGTGCCACTCCCAGAAATTGCCAGTGAGCCTGGAAATCTCTGAGCCCAGGAATTGTGCATTGGCCCACAGGCTCTAGTTTGGCCAGTGGTTATTACCATTGTTGTTGTTGCTTTTATTTTACAATTTAAACTTGGCTCCTTTAGAAGGGGTGAGCATGCCGGAGTGCGTCATAGGTCCTAATGCAGGGTGTTTGTTTACACGGTGTCTCACACATTTACCTTTACCTCTTGCCTCTGAAGGAAGGCATTTGGATTTGCCACTCCTTAAATAGCTTAAACTCTTGGAGAAAAAGCTGTCAGTGTGAGTGGACACCAGCCTTCTCTTAACCCCCGGTCCGGTGAGCCATAGGGAAGTTACTGAGTGGAGTGTGCTAGACGGCCTGTGTTGTCTGTGCACGCCTACCCCATAGCCCCAGGCTGAGATCCATGGGGCCCTTCTCCACATTCACCAGTCTGCCTCTTGCTTACTGGAATCAGGCATTTTTATACAAGTAACTATTGAGAATCTTTTTTGATCCCTTTGGTCCGCTAGACGCAGTGGACCCCTCCATTTCAGTGGCGTACAGGTGGGACACTGAGTTGGATCTAAACCAGGCCCTTCCAGAAGGAAGCAATATTCATCACCTCCCCACCATCACCACTTTTAAAATCTTAAGCACATACTGTAACCACAATTTCTACACTTAGGAAGTCCACAATATACCAGGTAACAGGAAAGGAGGTGGATGTTAAGACTGCTAACTGTGGATTTAGGCCCTTTGAACAAAGGTAACAAGGTAGGCTTAAACCATTTTTCTCTATTTATTTAAGAAATTCTGTCTCTCACAGCACATTCCCTAGTGTACGATATATACGTTTTTTTTGATCTGTATTTCTCAATAATTTTCACTGTTCATTATTATCTTAGAAGGAGAAAGGAGAAGGAGATGTGGTAGCAGAAAATTCATGTATATTATCAGCATTAACATAAGATTATGTGGAAGTAGATGAAAGCAAAATAGTTAAGGAATTATTTATAGCCAGGGGTACCTGGGTGGCTCAGTCGATTAAGCATCTGACTCTTGATCGTGGCTCAGGTAATGCTCCCAAGGTTCATGAGTTTGAGTCTTGCATTGGGCTCTGGGCTGACAGCATGGAGCCTGCTTGGGATATTCTCTGTCTCTCTCTCTCTGTCTCTCTTTGTCTGCCCTTCCCCCGCTCATGTGCACGACACTCATGTGTGCTTTCTCTCAAAATAAATAAACTTAAAAAAAAAAAAGATTTATAAAAAAAGAATTATTTGTAGCCAGTTTAGTGCCAAGGCCACATCCAAATCTCGTAGTATCCATCACGCAGAACAAAGCGGTCAACTCCTCCTTGCCTAAGCCTGAAATATCGCCCTCTGCCCCTCTCATTTGCTACCTTTCCCTGGGGCAGCTTATTCATTTCTAGCTCTGGTTCTACCTGTATGTATATCTGCTAGTTAGGGCATGCTTTTCTCAGGACACTGCTGGGGACCCTGGCAGTTGCCTTCCCCTTCTTTTTTCCGGCTCTAGTGCTGACCACATACTGCAGACAGGTCATAAAAGTATTGGGTTTCCGCTGTGCATTCCAGTCAGTTCTGATTCACATCCACCATGCTTCTTGATGCCACATTCCAGTTATTTTATTTGGATTTGGATTGTTCCTGAGTGTTCCCAGCTTCACATGTTCACTTCCCTTTGACTTCTTTCTCCAGATAGCCAAATCCCGTGGGTGACTGCTTGCTACTTGTATTTCTCCCAGATGACACCCCACTTCCAAATTCTGTTCTCACCACAGTGTACAGATGAACACAGAAGCTACTTTCCTTAGAAACAACTTAGATTTCAGAAGCCTTATTACAAGTACATACTTTAGTCCATTGACATTTAACAATACTTTGGTGGTTCCTGGTGGTGACAGAGCTCTGATACAATATGTTTGAGACTCTGAAGTTTGGTAGATGAGCACTTAACTTTTTATTTTTAACCTGCAGTATGAAGAGGAATGTGATGGTATTAGACTTGATTTTGCTGATGGGAAAGCCCTCCCTGTGCTAGTCACAGGGGACTTAAAAAAAAAGAAAGGAAGGAAGGAAGTGGGGTGCATGGGTGGCTTAGTTGGTTGAGCATCTGATTTCAGCTCAGTACATGATCTTGCTGCTTGTGGGTTAAAGCCCCACGTTGGGCTCTGTGCTGACAGCTCAGAGCCTGGAGCCTGCTTCGGATTCTGTCTCCCTCTCTGTCTGCCCCTCCCCCACTCATACTCCGTCTCTCTCTCCTTCAAAAATAAATAAAGATTAAAAAATTTTTTAAGAAAAAAAAGCACTGAAACACAATTTCTAGATAAAGGATCCAGTTAAACACATAAGAAATGAAAAAAAAGATCCAGGTTACATTTATGATGTGTTCTGTGCTGTAAAGAGACAGCAAATATCCTACGGTGTTAAGGGTTATACAGAAAAAATTATTATCTCTTTTAGAATATGATTTAAATGCTAAGTTAGAAGGTTTTTTGGTTTTGCTTTGTTTTGTTTATTGTTTTTAGAGATTTTGTTTTTGAGTCATCTCTATACCCATTGTGAAGCTCGAACCACCAAACCCAGGATCCAGAGTCACATGCTAGATCCACCAACAAAGCGAGCTAGGTAACCCCCAAAGGTTAGAAGTTTTAAAAGTGGGAGAATCTTACATTTATCCCTTCATCCTAACAGGACCCCTCCTTTGCCAGGTGAGAGGGTGGGGCTCAGGGAAGTGGCTTGTCCAAGGCTGTGATCCCAGGTACAGCTGAGACGAGAACCCAGGAGTGCTGGCCTCCTGGCTGCCTGGACAGGGCCTTTTTTCTGCACCGCTAGGTTTGGTTGTCATGTGGATGGTGACAGAAGTGTAACATGTAACTTCTCCTTCCTCCTGACTGCTAATCATTTTTCTGTGGCCAGTGGAGAAGGAGAATGATTCCTTCTGGAAACAGTACCGTCTCAGGACTTTGGTAGCTTTCTTCGCTTATCTTCCCCACCTGCTTCCTTCCTGTTGTGATGCCAAAAGCTGGGCTCAAGGGATGACTTGTTGGTCTGAAGTAGAAAATAAGAGCAGCCACAAATCTAGTATTTATTTACTCAGTGGCTTTGCATATAAAATAGAACCTGCCTTCACGTTGTGTTTGGTATAATTATATTTTAAAAGTAACCAAACATCAGCGATGAAAAATATTCCACTTTGATCCAAAACATAGAGTGGTTTGTCCCAGCATAGAATGGAAGCATTCATACCAAAGCTGGAAAGTCTGGCTCTTGTTTTGATTTTGATGTTTACCAGTTCAATGTTAAGGAAACTGTGTACCTGAGACATAGTATCAGGTGTTACCATGGAGCATTAGTGCTCTGTAGAGTAGGACTACCCATTCTTAGCTGCCATTTTATGGTTTGTGTGTTAGAACAAGCATCACATTAGCAGAAAAATAATAATAATTGCTGACCTGACCCATTTCTTTGATTATGGAGTTTTTTTTTTTAATTAAAAAAATTTTTAAATGTTTTGTTTATTCCTGAGAGAGAGACAACATGAGCAGGGGAGGGTCAGAGAGAGAGGGAGACACAGAATCTGAAACAGTCTCCAAGCTCTGAGCTAGCTGTCAGCACAGAGCCTGATGTGGGGCTTGAACCCACGAACTGTGAGATCATGACCTGAGCCAAAGTTGACGCCCAACTGACTGAGCCACCCAGGCACCCCTGGAGTCTTTTTTTTTTTTTTTTTAATGTTTTATTTCTAGAAGAGAGAGAGAGACAGCGTGAGCAGGGGAGGGTAAGAGAGAGAGGGAGTCACAGACTGAAACAGGCTCCAGGCTCTGAGCTGGCAGTCAGCACAGAGCCCGACACGGGGCTCGAACCCATGAACCGCGAGATCATGACCTAAACGAAAGTTGGACGCTTAACCGATTAAGCCACCCAGGTGTCCCACCTGGAGTCTTTTTTAAAAATCCAGCTGCGATAGAATGCTTCTCACAAGTTCTCTTTCTGAACAGCAGCTGAGTTCATGGTACTGTTGTACCTTGCACTTGTCAAGTTTATCAGTGAGTATGTTTCTGAGGTTAAAGGTGAGTTTGGGCCATCAACCCCCAAGTCTTTTGTTAAGACACTGTGGGAAAATTCTCACTATGCCCTAATGAAAATTTTCTTGTAGAGAGCTCCTAGTGAGGTTCCGCCTCTTAAATGCTCGAGTCCCCTCCCTTCCAAGTGGGAGTGACTTTGGGGACAGTGTTTCCAAACAGTTTTATCTTTGGTGTAAATTCCATCAGACCCAGACCTAACACCATGTGGGAGAAAACAAAGAGTCCCTGCAACCCTCCCCCTCACCCCGCCCCTCGCTAGGGCCTCACCCTTCTGCACACAAGTGAATTCCGGGGAAAATGATGGTAGGAAATAGTTGTGTACTACAGGCAGCCATTTGAACTAATGGATACCCTGCTGCGAGTCTTTTTTTTTTTTTTTTGAGTCTGAACCAAGGGCAGAGAGGTTTGATCCCTGTCCAGTAATAATGAGCTTGCCCAGAGCCAGAGAACAAGAAACAATAGTTATTGTCCTTGGACTGGCCCATTACCTAGAAATCTTAGGGGAGGGGCATCAGGTGTTAAGAGGATCTCTGTTTCTGGATGGACCTGGCTGTGGGAAACAGAAGGATAGGTTGTGAGAACTGAAGTTTTCCTACCCCTTCTCTGTCATCCTCAAAAGCGTCTCTTTTGCAACTGTCTGCTGACAGAACTTGGAGCGCTCTGCAGATAAATAGGGCAGACAAGAGCTTACAGTTGGAAGTGAACAGCTCTGTCATAAAAACGGGCCCGAGGGAGCAGACAAATGGCACAACAGAGCGGGAACTAAGCGTTGGTAGCCTCAAAATGCTACATAAATATTGTGAATAGTTGAGTCTTGATGCTCTTCATAATTTATAAGGGTGATGGTGTGACTTGGTTAAACTGTGATCTGAGTTTGTGTTTGTAAAAGTCTTTTAAGTCTTGTAATTCCTCCTTGCCTCCCATCTTTTCTTCTTTCCTATGTAGGTGCCAAGCACTGTGCAAAGTGCAGGGGGTATAGGTATGAGTAATAGGGTGGCTGTCCTTAGAGAGCCAGACCTCAGGTCCGGGAGAAACAGACTGGTTTGGTGAGTGTATGCAGATGGAGCCCCTTGACGTTAGACTGCATGTATGCACGTGGGTGTGTTTGAAAGCTCCAAGTACGTAAACTCCATTAGTGACTTGGAGACCCTGCTGTCAACTTAGCTATCATTTCTGTTGACCATAGGGGTCACATTAGCACTCAGGAATGTTTTCTCTGCGTCTTTGGACACAGGGGAGCTAAGGTGAGGTAGGAGGTTTGTAATGGAATTGAGTGTGTTGACCTCTAAAGCAGCCTTGAGCTTAATCGCTAGAGGGTCGGGGTGGGTGTGGTTTTTGCATTTCTGTGGGACTGTTTCTACAGGCTTAAAATAAGTCTAAAATTATCTCCTGAAAATGCCGGCTTTCATCAGTGTGGATTTTATTTTTGGTTGCACAGGGTGTGTTTGCATAACAGATGTGAAGGACTTTTTTCTTTTAGAGCTATTGAGGGCTTCTGGCTGGCAGAGAGGAGCGTTGGACCTTCCAGGCATGCCCTCCCCCATCTCTTCCACCACCGTGCAGATAAATTAAAATACTTAATTTGCTGCTCTAAAAATGGCATATGGGAGATGTACAGTTGGATTCATTTAAAGCACGTGTTCCATTTTGGGACAGCAGTGCTCTGGAGGAGGGAAAGAGTCTCAGTGGAGGTGAGAAGGCAGGGTGGAGTCCTGGGACACTCAGAAAATCGTCCAAATGGGCCTCTCTCTTCTCTGCTGGGCCTTTGGCTTTTGATCTGTAGAATAAGTTATCACCGCTTGTCATTTGCCTTTGAGATGTTAATTTATATTCACCAGTGCTACACAACTCCTCAGCTGTTCTTTCTGGTAGTCTAGGCTGTTAACCTTACCCATGGAGAGCCAGCTAGAAAACATTCTCTGCTCTGGGGACTGTGTGGTCTGTAGCAACTACTCAAACCCTGCCATTGTAGGGCAAAAGCACCTCAACAATGTGCCAACAAATGAGCATGGCTGTGTTCCAATAAAACTTTATTTGCACAAACAGAACCTAGCTGAATTTGACCCAGAGGCTTATGAGTTTTTGATTCTTGTGTTAGTGGCTCTATGCTTGTCATTTGCAGTTACTCTCTTCTCTGTGGGGGGAGAACATCAGTGGCTTAAACTTTGTGTTGAAAACACCAGAATCCTTGCTTAAGTTGCAGATAACTGAGATATGTCAGCCACAGGTGGGGTCGATGAGACAAAAATGTAGCAATAAATTTAGTGTGACATGTGTAACAGTCTATCTTATTCTTTGTGGCCTTTTGAAATAAATGGTAAATCATTCACAGATTAAAAAAAAAACCACTTATATTCTTCTTATGTAGCCAAGCCAAGCATTTTGGTGATCAGGAAGAAGTGGGGATGGAGACAATGAGATCGTGGGTCCCCTCTTGCTGGGGACCCTCCATTCCAGGTTTAATAAATGGTAAAATGGGAAGATGCAGGACCAGAAACCTCAGTGTCTGCCATATCCTGGTCCTCAGTACGAGGACCGGTGACTAGGGTCTCTTAGAAACTTGAGATTCTAGGTATGGTAGAGTCCGATCTTTTGGGGATATTAGATTCTCACGTCCCATCTAAGGCAAAAATCATGAGCAGTCAAAATTAACCATGAATATGCTTGAAATACCCATGAAGTAGAGCACACATGGTTCTGTGTGTACAAATTTCACTAGAAAGTTAGCCTTTTGTCAGCATGGATTTTATTTTTATTATTATTATTTTTAAGTTTATTATTTTGAGAAGACAGAGACAGCACAAGTGGGGGAGGAGCAGAGAGAGAATCGCAAATGTGTTCTGCACTGATGGTTCATTGCCTGGCTTGAACCCATGAAGCTGTGAAATCATGACCTAAGCTGAAACCAAGAGTCAGATGCTTAACTAACCGAGCCGCCCAGGTGCCCTAGTATGGATTTTTTAAACCCATTTTGTTCACTGCTTGTGTCCCTATAACCTAGAACAGTACCTGCACGTAGTAGATGTGAATCACTGAGTGAATGACTGTGCTATACTGTATATTGAATTGTACAATTAATGTATAGTATGGAAAAAAGATTTCACATGTGAGCTTTAGTTTCACTGGGTTTAAAAAATTTGGTTATAGCAGATAGTCACACACAGTTGAATTTGTGTATAATATGTCATCAGTGTATTCCAAGTCCACATATTCACAAAGAAAGCTGAGTTGGGTCTCTCTTGTCTTTTTGGGGTTTTTTAATTAATTTTTTTAATGTTTTTTATTTATTTCAGAGAGAGAGAGAGAGAGACAGTGTGAGCAGGGGAGGGTCAGAGAGAGAGGGAGATACAGAATCTGAAACAGGCTTTAGTCTCTGAGCTAGCTGTCAGCACAGAGCCCGACGCGGGGCTTGAACCTGTGAACCGTGAGATCATGACCTGAGCCGAAGTCGGACGCTTAACCGACTGAGCCATCCAGGCGCCCCTCAGAAATTAAAAAAAAAAATTTTTTTAATTGTGTCTGATAAGTTATACAAATAGGAAGGTTTGCCTATTGACATGATTAGTCGTCTTGTTATACAACCTTCATCATCTTTGTGTTCACAAGTGATTCTTCATTGGCCTTTCTCCTCTCGGGGCAGCAGAAAGTCCTCCATCAGACCTTGTGCTCTATGGGAGGGGGGAGGAGAGCAGTAAGTGCTAAAACAAGGCGCAGACCTATATAGTGAGTTTTAAGTTGTCTCTGGGATTAGGTGTAGATTTTTTCCTTGATCTCAGAGGGTCCCATTCCCACCCCACTTTCCTTCATTATTGGGGCAGTGTGTACTGGGCAGAGACCCTCAGGAAAGAGGATTGAGATGCTGACCCCTAGGGGGCCAGTGGAGGTTGTCCTGGCTCCAAAGGGTGTTTGTGTGGCTCTCCTGACACTTTCCTTCCTTTCTTCTACTCTCCCTCTTGCTCCAACCCCAGAGTTCTCAAAAACCCTCCCTGGGGAGAGTTTGGCAAGATCTGTTAAAATTTAAAACAAATTAACTTTATGACCCAAAATTACCTTCCTGGTATCTGCTCTCCTTAATGTTTATATGTGTAGAGGGAGATAGGTACCATGGGGGAAATATCTGTCATGCATTATTTTTATAAGAGTGAAAAATCAGAAACAACCTAAATGTCTGGCAGTTGGGTAACAGAAGCTAATTAGGGTTGGTACAGACCTGCCCCCACCTGCAAGACACAGTGAGTGTAGATTGACACAGCAAAGTGTCCAGAAGGGTATGCACGCAGCTGCGACAGAACTTACCCCTGAGAAGTAATCAAGTTGGAGGTGGGGTGATGATGGTCAAGAGGATTGTATTTTCTCTATCTTTGTTGTAATTTACATTTTCCTGGGCAACAAAAATATTATTACGTGTTGCTTGAGTAATCACAAATCAATAAAATTTAGGAGCGATCCTTGGCCTTTGCCGGTTGATTTCTTGGAAGTATGGTAAAAGACCCGCTGGGTTCACTTCGTGACCCGTACCCAGACCTGGGCTCTCTCCTCAGCCATCTGCAGTCCAGCTTCTGCTCCCACTGGCTCTAGAGAATATTCTGATTCAATGTCCCAAATGACTGTTGGCTGCCTGTCCTTCTCAGTCCCCTCACATTGTTACTTCTCAGTCCCCTCACATTGGCATTAAATTTGACACTGCTGACCATGCTCTCCTTCCTTTTTTGTTTTTGTTTTTAATGTTTGCTTTCATTTTAGAGAGAGAGAGAGCAAGTTGGGGAGGGACAAAGGGAGAGGGGGGCAGAGGATCTGTGTTGTCAGCATAGAGCCTGACTCAGGGCTCAAACTCAAGCAAGACCTCACGAGCCATGAGACCATGACCTGAGCCAAAGTCAGATGCCACACTGACTGCGCCACCCAGGCGCCCCACGTTCTGCTTCTCGAAAGCCTCTCCTTCTATTCTCTTCTTAATTCTGTACCTTTTCAGTTTCTTCCTTCTTCCTTGCCCCTGAATATTTGCATTCCACAGGCTTCTGGGTTGTGTCCACCCCTGCCCCCCTCCGCTCCTTCACCACATTCCTCTCTCAGTGAGTTTTCTTACTGCCTATGATTGCCTCCTTTGCTACTTCTGCCGGTCTACCAAATCTTTATTTCTAGTTCAGTTATCTTCCTGGAGCAGCACACCCTTGCTTAGTCACCAGCTCACCCTTCCCATTGATAGAGGCACCTCTAATGCAATCTGTTTTTTAAGTGAATCATTGCCCCACCACTACGACACTGCTCTTCTGTGATTCCTGTTCACCACTGGTCTGCCATCAGATAGGCTCTCAAGCTAGAAGCCAGGAATTCCTGTACCTGAGTTCCTCTGCCTTAAATTTGTAGGCTTACATCAGATCAGCAAATGGGACCTATGCATTCTGTGGCCCCCATTCCCCAGTGCTGTTGCCTCATTGAATTCAGAGCTATAGAAGTTTTCACTGGGATTAACTGCGATTAGTTCTGTTACTGGTGTGGTATAGTTTGTACATTCCTCCTTTGGTGTTACCTACTTCTCTTCCAGAGACTGACATTAGTAGATACCTGTTCTCCGCCTGTGGAAGATCTTTTCATTCCATCATAATTAGTCAGTCCTCTGGGAGTTGTCTTGTTCCTATTGAAAGCTTTTTTGTTTACAGTTTGATGAGAGTTGTTTTCTGTCTAATTGTATTTGTGGCTGTTCCGATCCTGATGAAATGCTTGAGGTGGAGGAGCTGTGAGTGCTAACGCCAGGCTCTCTGTCATGCCTCTGTGATTCTTCAGAGTTACTGTTGGGGACATTGAGTTCCTGATTTCAGGGGTGACAGGGTCAGATAAAACTAGACTGGACGTTTCATTCCTCCTGTGGCTTTTAATAATGACGGATGGAGACTTGCATCTTAAAAATATTTAGAAACCCACCCAAAAGGGAAGCAGGCATTGGTTGTTGGTACTAATTTAAAGTAGTCCCCCACCCCACCCCCTGGGGGCACTTGAGCACCTGACTCTTAATTTTGGCCCAGGTCATGATCTCACATTTTGTGAGAATGGGCTCTGCGCTGACTGTGGAGCCTGCTTGGGATTCTCTCTCTCCCTCAGCCTGCCCCTCTCCCCATCTCCTGCACGTGTGTTCTCTCTAAAATAAAAAAATGAAAATAAAAAGCTGCCTCCATCACAAAAAAGGGCCTCAAAGATAATCACTTATCAAGGAATGAGCCCAGAGGTGGTCTACAGGAGGATGGAAG
Source organism: Crocuta crocuta (assembly GCF_008692635.1). Classification (NCBI taxonomy): domain Eukaryota; kingdom Metazoa; phylum Chordata; class Mammalia; order Carnivora; family Hyaenidae; genus Crocuta; species Crocuta crocuta. Next base: position 3,001,014 of record NW_027529433.1, read on the forward strand.
CTAACTTCTGTGTTGTCCATATTTCACAACTCCTGTCTGTTGGCCCATGACAGATAGACGTCACTGATATGGACCTGAAATTATTCCACAGAGAAAAACAAATTGTCTTAGAAAGTTTGAAGATAAGTGGAATACCAGAAAGAGGAGAGGCAGACAGAAAGAGACTCTGGTTATGAAATTCATTGTTAAGTAAGAGATATTAAACAGAACTTGCAGATCTGGTTCTTCTGGTTTTCATGCTATTAACTCTTGCCAACCTTCCCAAAGCTTTCCTTGCAGCTTGGTTTCATGCAGTGCCCTGAAAATTCGATATAATGTAAGCATCTTTAGCTTTACTAGTATGCTGTTTTCTCATCTCTCCCAGGTAACACTTTAATATTAGGGGGACACACCTCTCATCTTCCTCCTCTCTGTTTCTGTAAGAACCCATCCGAAGTCAGTACTTGTTTCTGAGTTTGCAACATCTGGGCCTCTTGGCCAACTAGATCTGTATGTAGGCCTTTCCATAGCTCCTCTGTGGACTCCTGGTACTTATTCATCTGAGATTGACATTGTTTGTGGGGGGGTGGGGAGGGCGGTGCGTAGCTAGCATCTCTCCTATGTAGGAAAAATTGTGTGGATTTTCTTCTAGCCTCCATGTCTTTGAGCTTCATACTTATGTTGATGTTTTGAAAATACCTTCCCTGATTTGGAAGTTCAGATATATTTTCTTTTGACTAGTGGCTAGGTCTCTGAAAAACAGGTAAATGAGTGTTGTTTTTTCGAACTTGATTCTTATATAAGTAAGTTCTATATAAGAACTTGATTCTTATATAAATATGCCAGGGAAGGAGTCACGTTATTGGAAGTTACCCTGTATCTTGCAACACCAATCCTTTGGCAAAGTGGGTAGAGCATCTCCTGATTTCTAAGATGCTGATTGCTGATTGCCACCACCACCCCGCCCCGTGTTTAAATCAGAATGCAGCAACCCTTCAGTAGTTCATATAATGTGCTGATTCCCTCCCTAAAAAAGTTTTCTCTCTCTCTCTTTCTCTCTCACTCTTAATTTAATTATTTTGGGAGAAAGAGTGAGGAGCACACTTGTGAGCAGGCGAGGGGCAGAGAGAGAGGGAGAGAAAATCCCAAGCAGGCTCCGTACTGTCATTGCAGAGCCCAATGCGGGGCTCAGTCTCATGAACTGTTGGATCATGACCTGAGCTGAAATCAAGAGTTGGATGCTTAGCCAACTGTGCCACCCATGCACCCTCCCCTTTTTTAATGTTTATTTATTTTGTGTGTATGAGAGAGAGCATGAGCAGGGGAAGGGCAGAGAGAGAAGGAGACATAGAATCTGAAGCAGGCTCCAGGCTCCCCTTCACTGCTCACGGTCTGTCTCACTCGGTCTCTCAAAAATAAGTAAATGTAAGAATTTAAGGAAGTTTATTTATTTATGTTTTTAAGTAGGCTCCATGGCCAGTGTGGTGCATGAATTCTCGATCTTGAGCTTAAAGAGTCGCACGCTCTAGAGACTGAGCCAGACAGGCACCCCAGGAAGTTTACTTAATGGCTATTATGGATTAGGATCTATGGCAATCACTTTACAAGGATTGACTGATTTAATTCTCAGGACAGCTTCAGAAGGTAGTGGCAATATTATTTCATTGTACAGATACGGAAATTGAAGCTCAGAGAGGGTGTGAATTTGCTCAAGGTAGTAGGGGAGTTAGGGTTGGAAGTCCACTGAGTCCTTGTTAATTTTTTTGATAATTTTTGGGCTTTGAGTTTGGCTGCCTTGGGGATTGAAAAGAAACCCCTTGCCCACAGGTCCCTTACAGAACCAATATAGATGTAGTGTCCTTGGGTGCCCAGAGCCCTACTTAAGGAGGCAACACCCTGAGCAAGACCACTGCCTTCACCCCTACAGTGTGGAGCCTGTGTGTGATGTGTGTTTTCTTTTTCTAAAACTGGGATGGAGCTTGGAACAGCAAATATTGAACCAGAGCAAATTCCCCTTGGTAATTCTGCCGGTTCATTCAACGGAGAGATTCTTTGCCTAAAAATATTTACCACTTGCTGAGGGCTAAATGACTAAGTCACCCGCAGAGCATAAAGCAGGTCTTAGTACTTGGAGCAGCCGGTAGTTTGGCTACTTTTATTTTGGATGAAACACATACTCACCCTTTGATGAGCCTAAGAGCCTCTGGGAGTAAATAAGGGAGGGGATTTTTAGAATGGAAGTTTAGGCCACCTGGCATTAGCGTTTTCCTTGAGATGGATTTGGGGAGGAGAGCAGAGAAGTGGGTATGGGGGTGGGGGGTTTGGCGGAAAAGCGCCTGAAGGTAAAAGATGGGCTGGTGTAGATGAAAGGGGTACTGACATTCTTGTGTGACAGTTGATGACAGGGGTGCCTCAAGGTGCCTCCAACCCTGTATGTTAAAACAAATGCCTGATGGGTTCTTCTAGGTCCCCCATTTGTCCTCTGCCAACCCCACTCCCTTCCCAAACAGCACCCTTCCCCCCCGTTCACTGCATTCGTGTCATCCATATAGTCCTACCAGTTGGGAAGTTTACCTACAGAATTTCTGGTCTCCCTGCCGGTGGCTTACCTTCTTCATCTGTTACCTGGACTTTTAAACAGTGGCCTTCCACCTTACCCACCCGCCTCACACCGGTCATCTTTCCAGTATGTCCTCTGCGTTCTACATGCTAGCTTAAATTGTTGTTTTGTCTTGCCTTCAGAGTGGGGACCAGACTTCCTAGCATGGAGTACACCTGGCCCGTCCCAGAGAGAACTTGATTTCTTTTGAGCTTTATGTTATGCCAGGGAATGCTTTTTTTCTTATTTCTTTTTTTTTAAAAGCATAAGTGTGTCTCATGCAATATTTAATGTAAGTATGTCCCAAATACTGTATGGCGCATTGCTAGAAGGTAGAGGAGGAACAGTAATTTATATCTCCCAAACTGAGAAGGCAACTTTGCGACTAGAAGACGAAGCCGGTGACTCCATACAGTTTATACAGAGTTTTATTTAGGAAACCTTACTGACTGTGGGGATGAGGGGTCGTGGGGGGTGAATCTGGCAGAGAAGGATCCACAGCAACTGCACAGTTATCCGCTGCAAAGTCTGGACCTTAGTCTGGATTTTACAGCGAGGGTACATGCAGGAGAGCCCTTGGAATGAGGTCAGAGCTCCTAATTGACAGCTAACCTTTAATTAGCTCTTGTGGCACCACCTATGCCTCAGGAAGAGGCAGGGTTCTATCTAACCCATCCAGGGAGGCCAGAACCAGCCGCCCCTGGCCCTGTTCTGGCCTTGGCGGGCATTCCGAAGTTGTGTCTGTTAACCCCCAGGGTGCCCGGAACACCTAGCCCCAAGGGGAGAGTCCTCACGTGAACGCAGACTAGCAGGAGGGCCAGAGGTGGAGTCAGTACTGTCAGGGCACCTGCAGATGTACTCACACTAAAAAAAATCTGTCATTGTGTACACAAAATTTAAATTTTACCACACAGTTTGTATTTTATCTGGTAATCCTTCACGTGTTACTTTGTTTTGGAGCCTGTTAAAAAACACCATAGTGTCTCCATGCTTTCACATCTCCAACTGATCTAAAAAAAAAAAAAAAAAAAAAAAAAAAAAAAAGGNAAAAAAAAAAGTACAGGGTTGCAGGGTTGCAAAAACTTTCTGACTCCAAAATAGTTGACGTTTCTTTATGAAATCTTTTGTATCTATCTGTTCACAGACAAGGACCTATAATAATAAGTGGGTGTCAGCAACAATGCATTTTTGCCTGAGGCATTTACTTGAAAAAACATGCTGTTTTGGAAAAACATGTTTCAGATTCAGGTATTAATGACTGCAGACCTTTTCTGAGTGGAGGGAAGATGAAGTCCAATTAAATTTAGTCTTCCTTTTGCTGATGGAAATGAGTTCCTGAGTTACTGTTGTTTCTTTAAGATCATTTGTGGAGAGGGGCCTCTGGAAGGGCTCAGTTGGATAAGCATCTAGCTCTTGGTTTCAGCTCAAGTCATGATCTTGCAGTTTGTGAGTTCAAGCCCCGCATTGGGCTCTGCCCTGGGGGTGAGGAGCCTGCTTCACCTCTTCACCTCTCTCTCTCATCTCTCTCTCTCTCTCTGTCCCTCTCTCTGTCTCTCAGTAAATAAACAAATAAACCTATAAAAGAATCTTTTATGAAGAAAAAACTAAATTGTCATGCTTTAGTTTTACTTCTAGCTTTGTGTCATTTTTTTCCCTCTGCAATGTTTCTTGTCTTGTGAATAACAGTTACAATGTCATTTTCAGCTTATTGTTTTGTTCTGAAGAATGTTCTAACCATCGATGAAGTCTTTATTTTCCAACATTAGTTGGGAATATACTACTTGCTTTTATTATGTAAGATTTTAATCATTCTGGTAATGCATATAGGTTTTACATTGAAACCTTCTAGTTGGACTAGAAGAAACCATTACCAACATTCATCAGAAGATTAAGATTCATAAATAAAAGTGCCAATGGATAAAAAAAAAAGAAGCTCAATTACTAGCCAATTCACAGAGAAAAAATACAGATAGCCATAAATTTAACAAAAGATGTGAAACTTACTAGTACTGAGGACATTGAAACAAGATCGTGTTTGTTATTGTTGGGGAGGAAAATTTTTCCTTACCGTTCAAAAATTTCCTGGCTGGTCTAAAAATTAAAATGACACGAGACAGATTAATAGGGGAACATCAAACTTAATTTCGTACTGTTCACGGAATCCACATAATCTCATAAACAAGAGATTCCAAAGATAGACAAAATGAGGTATATATGTCAACCTGAACTAAGGAGAAGGAGAAGGGGCTTGAGACTTCGATGGGAAGGAAGGTAATTTACAGGAAGATGAAAAAGGGTAAATGTTTGGTAAACAAACGTTTGCTGGGTCATATAGAAGCAAGGGGCAGAAAGAGGAATTTTCATAAAGAGACCCTGCTGAATTCCTCCTTGTCTACTACAACTAGTTCATGGTATGCTGTAGTTCTTTATTTTTTTAAAGAGAGAGAGGCTGCAAGTGAGCAAGGGGGAGACAGAGAGAGAGAGAGAGAAGCAGGGGTCACCTGAAGCAGGGCTCCAATTCACGTATGGTGAGATCATGACCTGAGCTGAAGTCAGATGCTTAACCGACTAAGCCACCCTACTTGACCATGGTGGTGCCTCCCTTTCTGGAGCAAGTCTTCTATTAAGTTCTCCCCCCGACCCCCGTCTATTTTTTTTTAAGGCAATTAGCTGGGAAGGTCAAAGTTTTTTTGAGTCTTCTGAAACTTGATTGTTTTCAGATCAATGTAATTCTTTTTTTTTTTTTTCAGATCAATGTAATTTTCATGCCCAAGTGGCATATATTTGGGCCATTTGTTGTGATCCTTATCGTTAAATTGGGTGTTCAGGTTGGAAATGTGAACAGTCTCAGATATTACTGATGAGACATAAATTGGTGCCGTCTTTAAAAGTGTGGTTCGACTCTAACTCTTGAAACTAAAATTTGATTCCACTTGTAAGTCAGGAGTCTTTCCTGTATAAATGATGGCATGTGTACAATGAGGAAGCATAACAATGTTTATTTAGTCAGCATTTGGAATAGCAAAAAACAAATAACAGGAAACAAAAAAATCATTCGTCACAAGTTCAGTGTGGGAATATTTATCAATTTTCATCTAGAATTCTTACTATAAAGTATTAAATAGTGGTTAAAAAGTGGGTTGGGATTTTATTTGTAATTAATAGGGAAAGATCTCCATGGTTTATTGTTAGGTTGGAAAAAAACATATCCCACAACAATACATATAATCTTTTATTTAACAAAGCTCTTTGTGTGTATACTATATAGAGGGTCCCATACAAGTGTATGCGTGTGTGTGTGTGTGTGTGTTGGTGTGTGTGTAGGTGGGTATATTGTGAATAAGTGTATGAGGACATACACACATAAACTAATAAAAATACCCACCAAATTGTTAGCTCTCTTGAAGCGAGGAGTGACGTTTCGGGGCGGGAGTGAAGAAAGTTTCTCACTTTTATTCTATATATTTATGCTTTTCAAGAAAAAAGACAAGTATAATTTTTTAAAAATTCCAACACCAGATTTCAAAATTCATTAGGATAAGTAAAGGTGAAGTGGTATGCTAGGAGTACTGTGTCTTTAAAAATAATTCAGAGAAAATCAAGTCTTTCTCTATGCACAGGGTGCATTCCCACATTGGATTTTGACTTGTGGGCTCAGGGAACACTTCATGACAGCCCCTCGTACCCAGCTTTACTATTGTTTTTAGAAGTTTGATTGTTTGTTTATAATCTCTGCATTCAACATGGGGCTTGAACCCACAATCCCAAGATCAAGAGTCAAATCACTTCCGACTGAGTCAGTCAGGCACCCCTCTCTTTACCCACTTTTAACAGATGACTTTTTCTGTTTTTCCTCAGATTCCTTTTTATGAAGATATTTGTAAAGGCATTAAAGCTGGTGACACCTGTGAGAAACTGGTGGGGTATTCTGCGGTGTATAGAGTCTGTTTTGGAATGGCCTGTTTCTTCTTCATCTTCTGCCTTCTGACCTTGAAAATCAACAGCAGCAAAGGTTGTAGAGCGCATATTCACAATGGGTAAGTCTTCAGTCTTGGGGGGGTACTTTCCCCCTTTTTATTCTGAATAGTTATTTATTTTGAGAGAGAGGGAGTGTGAACAGGGGAGGGGTAGAGAGAGAGAGGGAGTGAATCCCAAGCAGGCTTGGCGCTGTCAGTGTATGGGGCTCAAACTCATGAACCATCAGATCATGACCTGAGCGGAAATGAAGAATCAGACGCTTAACAGATTGAGCCACCCAGGCGCCCCTAGTTTCCCCTTTGCTGATATTCAGAATAGTGTTCCTTGACCTCTTCAACTAATCAGGCCATCTGACTGCTTTTCCTCTAGTTGAAATTGTTGACACTGATCTCAAGGAAGGTGGGATTTGTCACCCCTCAGTGGCCAAGAATTAGAATCCTATTTGTAACACCAGCACCACAGTGAGAGATGCCGCAGACACTGGACTGTGATTTCTAGTCCTAAGACCTGTCCCCAGGTCATTTCCACCCCCCGCAACAAAGTGGCGTTTGGCACGATCAGAGGCCACGCCGAGTTGGTCTTAATTATGGGAAAGGCAGTCTCCAGTCACTTAATTACTTCCCCTCGATTTGGAAGGAACAGTACCAGTGGCAGAAACATGGACTGACATGCTTACCTTCTAAGAGGTCTTTTGTCCTTCCATGAATATCATTTAAATACATTTCCTTTTTTTTTTTTTTTTTTTTTTTTTCCAGCTTTTGGTTCTTTAAACTTCTGCTGTTGGGGGCCATGTGCTCAGGAGCTTTCTTCATTCCAGATCAGGAGACCTTTCTCAATGGTACAAATGGGGTATTTGGGGTACCTATTTATTTTGTTCCTATCCATTTTGTGAAATTGTTCAAAAGTGTAGTCCAGGGTGCCTTTGAGATTTCAAATTGGTGATTTTTTTGTGGTTTAAAAAAAAAGATCCCTGCCTTACTTGCCCACACTTTATCCACCTTCTCCACTCCCTTTCCCCTCCTGTTTCCTCATCCTTCTCCATCTAGATCTTTCCCCTATTCCTTCCCTTTCTGGCCAGGTGTTAGTCTGCAGCTTGGAGGGTTCAGTTGATAATTTTAAGGTGATTGGCCTGAAGGGAGAAGGAGGGCCTCCAAGTCTGTTAGAAAGCCAGTTTAGTGTGTCAGCATGATGCCATCCCTGGAGGCCCCCGGACGCCTTGTTCTTTCTCAGCACCGCCCAGGAAATCGCCTACATGGAACACAAGTCTTCTTAGTTTTAAATCTGCTGCAGCTATAATGAGATAAGAAAGGCATCATCCTGTCTTATTTCTAAACTTATGTGAAACTGTATGTAACATTGAATTACATTTCCTATTCCTAGAATTTCCCAAAATTAATTTAATTTGTTTTTTGTTTCGTTTTTTTTCCCCCCCTCCTCCAAAATTAATTTAATTTGAAGCTGTTAATCATAGCTGAAACAGGGGCCTGTCTACATGAGAGCTAGGGAGGTTTAAAACATTGTTTAACCCAAACGAATTCATTTTCCTAATTAAGGGAGGAAAAAATTCACACTGTTAGTCCCTAAGGAACAGCCCATGGCTCCCTCAAACAGTCACTAGGGTCTGGCTGGTTTTTAGGGACATAACCAGTTGTATGCACTCCCGAAGGAAGTTCTCTCCAAGTCTTATTTTCTCCTAAAATGTTGTTAACTAGTTTTCTATTCCCCACAGATGTACTAAAATGTATTAGAAAGATAGATTTAGAATGGGATGGGACTGACGGTTCTTTTTATAGCCAAGTGCAGTTCTGTCATTTTCATAGACTTAGCTGTAACCTAGACATGTGGTACGGCTCATTCAAGGTTAGAGCCTACTCGCAGCAGAGTGAGGAGTGGATCTGAGTCCGTGGTCCCCAGTCTGACCCTCATTTCCTTACTAACCTCTGGTGGCTTACTGCCCAATAAAATTTGAACACTTTTTTCTTTATAATATGTATTTTTACTTATAAATCATGGGTTGTTGTTGATTTCATGATTTGCTGCATCTGCTAGGATCACTGTCAGTTACAGTGTGGAGGTTCATCTCAGAGCTCCAGAGCCACACTACTTGTGTTCACATCCCAGCTACGTCCTTTACTGGCTATGGGACTTTTTTTTTTAATGTTTTATTTATTTTTTGAGAGACAGAGAGAGACAGCGTGTGAGCAGGGGAGGGGCAGGGAGAGAGAAGGAGTCATAGAATCTGAAGCAGGTTCCAGGCTCTAAGCTGGCAGCACAGAGCCCGATGTGGGGCTTGAACCCACAGACCGTGAGATCATGACCTGAGCCGAAGTCGGACGCTTGACCTACTGAGCCACTCAGGCGCCCATGGCTATCGGACATTGTCAATTTACATAGACTCTCAATTATTTCTCATCAGTAAGGTGTGTATAACAATAGCGCCCATCTTATACGATTGCATGGAAATTAAATGTGTTGCAGGTACAGTAAAAATGTAACAAAGGTAAACTGTAAAGGTGCCTGGGTGGCGCAGTGGGTTGAGCGTCCAGTTTTGGCTCAGGTTATGATCTCACGGTTCATGGGTTCGAGCCCCACATTGGGCTTTGTGCTGACAGCTCAGAGCCTGGAGCCTGCTTTGGATTCTGTGTCTCCCTCTCTCACTCTCTCTCTCAAAAATAAATAAAAACATCAAAAAAATGTAATAAAGGTAAACCGTAGTCATTATTCTCTTTTAAGCTCAACACTTGCAGTGACCACCTCATCTCCTTGTGGATGGTCTTCTTTTGCAGCCTGGCGCTATGTGGGAGCCGTCGGGGGCTTCATCTTTATAGGCATCCAGCTCATCCTGCTCGTGGAGTTTGCACATAAATGGAACAAGAACTGGTATGTGCATTTTTGGAAAGTTTCCAAGTGAACGCACTCGCTGCTGGGGGAAACTGCCTGCGGCACCGTGTTGGTAGAGGCTCTACCCTGCACTCTGTTGGCACGGATGCCCCCCCATCACCAGAAACAGTTTGGTACACTTTCCCTTCACTCCTGCTCTTTGAACCTGTTCATTCACTCGTCTCCTATGCAGGTTTTCCTCTCCTTTCTTCCTTTCCTTCTTCTGTTGCATTTCTTTTTCACTCTTTGGCTTTTTCCCATGCTCTGTCGTTTGGGCTCTGAGTCAACTGCTCTTGTGACTTAGCCACACTCCCATCCATCGCTGGCACCTCTCAGCCCTAAGAGGTTTTGACAGTAGATGCCTGAAAACTTGGGAGGGTTTATCTTAGGTTTCCATCTTCAGGAGATTTTTTTTTAAAAAAAGTACTTTCGGGGTGTCTGGGTGGCTCAGTCAGTCTGACTCTTGGTTTCATCTCAGGTCATGATTTTGCAGTTTCAGGAGTTTGAGCCCCACATCAGGCTCTCCGCCAACAGCGCAGAGCGCGCTTGGGATTTTCTCCCTCCCCCACTCCACTGTCTCTCAAACTAAATAAATAAACTTAAAAAAAATTTTTTTTCTTGTTCTATCTCAATCTGCCTAAGAGCAGAAAGACCCCTTCATTAGGGAGATGTGTTGTGCTACTTAGAAAGGCATCCTGAATTTAAAAATGTAGATACTTTCTAAGTGCCTTGAACATGGACTTCATATCCTAGGAGAAGTAGTAAATGCCAAATTAATAATAGTAAATTTTATTTCTCACTGAGCAACAATTCAGGAAATGGCAACTAGGTAAGTGTCAGCCCCTTGAGTACTAGAGGCCACTCCCTTTGTGACTCTGGGCGGGACACTTTGCTGCTCCTATTTGCTGCCCACTGTCTTGCCTTCCTTATAAAATAATGAATGAAAATAACTGTCTTTTGTACCTAGGAAGACTTTTGTCATTCTGTCATTTTTATCCATATCATGTTATTTTAAACTGTTTTAGAAAAAAGAAATCAGAAAAGAATGTATGGACATGAAATTCATTTCTTTGTGAAAACAAAATATATGATCCAGATTCGCTCAAAATACTTTTCATTCTGATTATATTCCTCAGCTTGGTGGTAGGAGTTGTTTAAGTTTGGTTTTATTTCTTTAGAGATCAAATCAAGAGATGCAGGAGTGAAAGGCTAGTGTTATCATTTTATAATTTGGTGAATACTGGAGTAAGTACCCAAATACTTTTCATCAGTTTTTAAAATATTTAAAGCACATTGAATAGTCACATAAGTGATACTTATTTATTTTGTCTAATAAAAAATCACACTAAATGTTTCCTTAAATTTTCACATATATAGGTGAAACTAGGAAACTTCATGGTAAAATAATATCATTTTCGATACTGAGTGCCTGATTTGCCCAGTAAGCAGTATGTTCTCTTCAGAATACTTCTTTACTCTGACTTGAATGTTTTGATCAATTCTGAAGCTGATTTCCGGGACTAATTATTCATGCCAAGTTTTAACAGGCATTTGGGGAGAGTTGGACTGCTGTAAAAACCTTCCAGAAATCTCTCAATAACAATGACTTAAGAGCTTTGCAACCAATGATGTTGCTATTGTCTGTGCATTGAGGCCAGTATCCCAACAAAATCCCCTAGTGTCAACATATTCATAGTTGATTTGTCTGCCTAAAATTAAGATTAAGCTAGGCAGCTCACTAATAGTATATTTTCAGGTAAATTAATCTAATTTACTAGGTTTGTTTTTTTAGCAGAGTATTGCTTACAGGGATAGTCTAGAAAATATATCACTCTTCATGGAACAACCAAAGTGCTTTTTCTTCCCTTTTCCTGTTTTCTCCCTCTCTCTCTTTTTTTTAAGTTTACTTATTTATTAGAGAGAGAGAGGGGGAGAGGGAGGCAGAGTGAGAAGAGAGGGAATCCCAAGCAGGCGTCCAACTGTCAGTGCAGAGCCGCATGTGGGGCTTGATCTCACTAACTAGGAGATCATGACCGGAGTTGAAATTGAGAGTTGGCCACTTAACCAACTGAGCCACACAGGTGCCCCTGTTTTCTCTTTTCAATAAATACCTTTCTTTTTTTTTAGAGAGAGAGACAGAGCATGAGTGGGGGAGGGACAGAGAGAGAGGGAGACACAGAATCTGAAGCAGGCTCTAGGCTCTGAGCTAGCTGTCAGTGCAGAACCTGACGCGGGGCTCCAACCCATGAACCATGCGATCGTGACCTGAGCCAACATCGGCCGCTTAACCAACTGAGCCACCCAGGTGCCCCTCTTTTCAATAAATATCTTGAGAAAGAAAACATCCCAAAGGCAGTAGGATGGAGGCCATGGGCCCGGAAAACCAGGAGAGTGCAGATGTTTGTGCCTCTGCTCTTCTAATTGCTGTTTCCCTTTAGGTATATTACTTGGCCTCTCTGACCTCTTGTTTTTCACACCTGCAAAATAATATGGTCACATTAGATGTTTATTATTTTTTTCCTTTCTCCTTCAAATTTTGTGATTTGAAGTGACAGTTCTGTATCAAAATTGAAATAGCAAAAAGTAGAAGGTACATTCAGGGGTTTTTAGCAAAGACCCATTTTCTAAATGTGCTAGATTTGTAATTTCTGTTGTGGTTGGATGTTACTTACTCCAGAGCCAGAGCCCAGCCTGGTGCCAGTGTCCTGGGGTATCAGTGCATTCTGCCCCATTGTGTGGTCCTTTTCTAATCTTCAGAGTGCTTCAAAGTGCTTCCCACTTAGCATTTATTCACAGTTTTGGGGAGTATTAGCTGTGTCCCAGACAATGTGGTAGGTAGGCACCAAGAGTATAAAGATAAGTCATGGCACTTGGAATATCTGCAAAACAAGAGGTCACCAAGGAGGATGTCATGAATCCGGAGCAGCAGCAATAGCCACTGTTCTGCTAAAACACTGCTGAACAAAGTTATTTTTTAACAATTGGTAGTTCTCATGCAGATATTCATTAGGCACCTGTTTGCCAGCACTCAACAGCAGGAGAAGCGCCGTGAACACCGTGATGTCCTGTTCTGTGAAGCTTACCTTCTCCACGGGGCATGGACAGATAGTCAGTTTATGATCAAGCAAATAAGTCACAGGTTCAATGGGGAAAAAACTGAAGACAAAGAAAGCAGCCTGTGGGGTTTGGGAAAAGCAGGGCAGGGAAAGGCTTCATGATCAGCCATGAGGAACACCATTGCAAACAGAAGGAAGTAGGGAGGCTGAGGCAGGACTGTGCTGGGCCCATGGCCCGGCTTGTTTGGAGGCAAATGAGGGTCCACTGTCCTGCACCCCCATGGTGAGGGATGGGCACCAGAGGTGAAGTAAGAGATGGCATTTGGCCAGATCCTATCAGGATCCTGGGGCATTTGTGTGAGGTAGGAAGGGCATCAGTGGGGTTTGAAACCGGAGGAACATGATACGAAGCATATTTTAATTCCAGAAAAGATTAGAGGGTGTCAGAGGTGCAAGCAAGGAGGCTCATGGGTGATAATCCAGGTGGGAGATGGCTGCAGCTCAGACGATGGCAGCAGCAGTCAAGTTGTAGTCTGTTCCGAAATTGGAACTCATGGACTTTGCTGATAGTGATGGGGGCCGGGAGGGGGCAGGAGAGAAAAAGACTGTAGTCAGGAGTTCTTTTCTCTTTTAAAAAAAAGTTTCCCTTCTTCACAAAAGGGAAGAATGGAACTGCCATCTTCTGAGTTTGGGAAGATGAAGAAAAGCTGGATTAAGGGTGGTGGGGATGCGCACTTGGGAAGACAGTCTGGACCAGTCCCCTCCCCCACCATCTGGGCTGAACAGTTAGATAATATGAGTCTAAAGTTGAAGGGAGAGGTTAGGGTTGGAAAATTAACTTTGGGGGAATATAGGCTCCATTAACTATAAGAAAATCTTCATATGCTAGTAACAGCCCAAAAGACCAGTGAAGGAGCAGTTGGATCCCACCCACACACTGGTCAGCAGTGTTTACCTTTCTGTGTACAGTGCATTCTGTTTCTTGGTCATCAGTTACCATATAGCTTTTAGATCCCCCCACCACCAAGTCTTATTCTATTACTTCCTTCATGTGCCTTTTCTGTTAGACTAATTCTGTGGTCACTGGCATGGTTTCAAGGAATATGATGGTCATTATTGTTTTGGTCTTTCTTCCCTACTTGTCTCTGGCTGCAGTAACTTTTTCATCATTAAAGCATTTTAGCTGAGTTGCCTGAGTACTTTCCAGTTCTGTGAAAACATTAAGCAAGTTGCTTTCTCTGTGAAGGTTTGTGAGAATGTGGTTACAGTGTGGCAGTTTACTTATAAGGCAGATGACAGTGATTCACCCCAGGCTCCCTATGGTTCCGTCTTCTTGTTTGAGCGGTTTTGAACTCTGGTTTTGTTATTGTCTGAACATTTCTATAGATTGTTAAACTACTGCTTATTTCACTTACTCCTTTATTAATATTTACGTAAACTAGAGAGCAGATTAATCTGTTCTTTAAGGTCCTTTATTGCAAAACCGATTACAGTGTTTTACTCTTTTCCTAGCTGATTTTATTCTTTGCAAACTCTTCCCTGGAGCACCTGGGTGGCTCAGTTATTTGAGAGTCCAACTTCAGCTCAGGTCATGATCTCATGATCTTAAGAGTTCAAGCTCACATCAGGCTCAGTGCTGACAGTGTGGATCCTGCCTGGGATTCTCTCCTCTCTGCCCCTCCCCAACCCCTCTCAAAATAAATAAACTTAACAACAACAACAATAACAACCCAACTCTATCTTGACCCTACGTGGCATTGCTTTGGAGAAGCAGTACCACTACAGAGCTGCCTTTGTAGCAGAGGGATGAAAGGGCCAAGGTGATCCAGTCTTTCTCTGAGTGAAGTTTGTCTGTCCCTAAATAGAAGATGGGCATTAGCAGAAACTACTACAATGGCCCCTCCTGGCCCTCTGTTGAGAGGGAAACCATGAAGAGAACTCCATCTAAAAGCCAGTTCTTAATACTCCTGAAACCTATCCCAGGGTGATTCCTTTTCAGAATGGGGAGGGCATGGGGGCGCCTGGGTGGCTCAGTCAGTTCAACTTCCAACTTCAGCTCAGGTTATGATCTCATGGTTCGTGAGTTTAAGCCCTGCATCAGGCTCCACACTTGAAATTCTCTCCCTCTCTCAGTACCTTCCCTGCTTGCGTGCGCGCTCTCTCTTTCTCTCTCTCTCTCTCTCTCAAAGTAAATTAAACAAACAAACAAACAAAAGATTAGGGAGGTTAGAGTCAAGTCTGTGGAAGTACATTTTAGTTGATAAATACACATTTAAAAACAGAATGTTGTAGTGTTTAGGACAAATTCTAAGCCTGAACCAAAATGTTTTTTGGACATTTATCTGTACCTTCTAGCTTTGATAGAACCTAATTGTTGGTAAAATGACAGTCTTTTGGACAGCTGGGGGTATAGCAGCCTGGGGCCTGATAGCATTAGTCCCTGCCTGAGGGGAGGGTGAGTGTTGTCAGAGAACAGGGGCCTCATCTGGTCTTCTCTCCCCTCCCTCTTACCGCTTCTGGAGAAACAGGACCGCCGGCACAGCTAGCAACAAGCTCTGGTACGCCGCTCTGGCCCTGGTGACGCTCATCATGTACTCCGTCGCCACCGGGGGCTTGATTTTGATGGCAGTGTTTTACACCCAGAAAGACGGCTGCCTGGAAAACAAAATTCTCCTTGGGCTAAACGGAGGCCTGTGTCTGCTTATTTCCATCGTAGCCATCTCACCTTGGGTCCAAAATCGTAAGCACAAGTTTTTTCCATTCCTCCTTATTTTATACATTTTTGTGTGTGTCTTTGAGCAAATCCAGTGGGTTTGTTTTGTTTTGTTTTTAAATTCTGGTCACTTCATAATTTATCATAGACGGGTCAGCAGTTGGAAGGCTGGGATTGCAGTTTCCTCTTCACTCATGCTGAATGTGATAGTTGGCATGCTTCACGTCAAGAAAGATCTCAGTCTTGTAAAGTCAGTAAATAAGAAGATAGCTGCTAGCATTATTAATGAATGTACCACAGGAGCCTTTAAATGGAAGATGCCCTGAGTGTATATTAAGTTCTTCCCAATAATCTCTGTAAAACTTGAATGAGAAGACTCCAGAAGGAGCTCTTTCTGGACTCATCTTTCACTTGAGGCCTGTGGGCCAGAAATCAGGGACCATGTGGTCTAGCCATCAGGAAGCAGGAAATCTGATCTGGCTGAGCCAGCAGCTGGCCCACGAGCTAACCTTCCTCAGGCCCAAGCCTTTTCTCAGCAAAGCCAACAGAATTCTATAAACCTGACCTGACTCAAGGTTGTTTCAAAGGCAAATAGAAGAGAGGCGCCTGGCTGGCTCAATTAGTAGAGCATATAACTTAATCTGTTCATGAGTTCAAATCCCAAACAGACAAATTAATAATGCAGAAAGGCAAAGGGAAGAAACAATGGGATTTGGAAGTGCTTTAGAAAGTACAGACTTGAGTTGTCTTTTATAAACAACTTCTGATGTCTTAAGCCAGACTGCCATCTTTGGTTATAGAAAGAAGTGTCTGTGCTCTAATTTTCTTGTAGGTATCTGACTCTACAGGTCTGTATTTGTATATTTGTATCTGATGAAATACAAATGATATTCAAGTTTCTAGACAGGAACAGGGCAATGTGGCCAATAATTTATAGCCCCTCAAATCATTTCTAAAATAGTGTTTTAATAAGTGAACTAGTATTGGGGCACCATGGTTCAGTTCTGACTTGAAGAATGATGATCCTCAGGTCATAAGTTCAAATCCCACATTGGGTATAGAGATAACTTAAATAAACTTTAAGGGAAAAAAGTGAACTAGTATTGAATAATTTAAAGGCTTTCTGGCACTGAAAATTTCAAGTACATTATTGATAATGAGAGTACTAATCTCCCAGTGCCTTTAACTGATCAGTTAAGAATTTCCTAAAACAGGGGCACCTGGGTGGCTCAGTCAGTTAAGCGTCTGACTTCAGCTCAGGTCATGATATCATGGTTTGTGGGTTGGAGCCCCGTGACGGGCTCTGTGCTGACTGCCAGCTCAGAGCCTGAGGCCTGCTTCAGATTCTGTGTCTCCCTCCCTCTCTGACCCTCCCCTGTTCACACTCTCTCTCTCTTTCTCTCTCTCAGAAATAAATAAAAAACATTAAAAAATTAAAAGAAAAAGAATTTCCTAAAACATATTAGTGTTCACATTAAAGTACCATTTGGGTTAAAACCTACCTTTTAAAATAGTTATAATATTTTGAAATATTTGGTTTAATGTCATTAGTTACTAAGGTGAGTCTTATTCTCATGCCAAAGAGCAACATTGTAAAAGAATCTATTTCTATACCTTTATTGGTTAGTACAATTTAATAATTATAACTTGAAACAAATTTAATCAGATGGAAGTCTGGATGAAATAAATCCTTTCATGTAGACAGGTGGTAGAAAATATCCCCCAAAATTGATAAATTCCTTTTATCATATCCTGGTTACTCTAAATGATAAAAATACTTAGTTTAAATATTATAACAGATTAAAGCCCTTCCCTCAATGAATGCTGAGCCCCAGTGCCTTCCTCTTTGACCTGAACTACTATTCCGGAAAGTTTTTTTTGTATGTTGACAGAGTGAGCTTTTTTCTACTATGATGCCTGTCTGTCATTTACCTCACTAAGCTGTGTGGTCTCACAAACAGTGAATTGTCTTCTGAGGCCTTAAGACTTAAGATCCAGTGTTAATGAACCTCAGGAAGACTAGGCAGAACGCTTAAGTACGGTTGTAGTTATTATTAAAATAACGTGATGGTAGAGAACTCGGCAGAACCTGGGAGTTAGGTTAGGCTCAGTGCAAAATTCCATCCCCTTGAACACCTATTTGATGTTATCTGGAAAACATGTTGTACTTCTTCTTTCCTTTAACAATGGGGGGGTCTCAGTTTGAAAAACATTATTTAGAGGCGGGGAACTATTTTTTTAGGCTTATTTATTGTTGAAATGTAAAAGGCTATGTTAAAATCTGTCACTTTCACTTTCTAGGACAGCCACATTCCGGGCTACTGCAGTCAGGGCTCATAAGCTGCTATGTGACGTATCTCACTTTCTCAGCTCTCTCCAGCAAACCTGTGGAAGTAGGTAAGCCAGCTGGCCTCTTAGAGAATGGCTGTTTACAGTATGAATGTTTTCATTGTGGAGGAGGGAATATGTCTCTACTGAGCTGTTGTATAGAATGTCAAAGATGCAGTAAATCGAAATGGAGAGATCTAGGTTTTTCACTAAATAAAGTCCTTAACGTGGGATATAAAAATGAAAATTCCTTCTTCTTTTTTAAAAATTTTTAATGTTTTATTTGTTTCTGAGAGACAGAGACAGAGACAGCGTGAGCAGGGGAGGGTCCAAGAGAGAGGGAACACAGAATCTGAAACAGGCTCCAGGCTCTGAGCTGTCAGCACAGAGCCCAACGTGGGGCCCGAACCTATGAACCGTGAGATCATGACCTGAGCCGAAGTCAGACACTTAACCGACTGAGCCACCCAGGCACCCCGAAAATTCCTTCTTCTGAGTCTTCCTGCTGTGTAGGAAAGACAGGAACAAAGATGGGTTGTTGAGTTTGGTTTTGGGCGTCATCTGTGTTTTCAAGGAACATTTGTGTTTTGCTTATTTTCTGTTGTCTTTTTAGTTGGTTATTAATTTATTTTCTTTAAGTGGTCATCTCTCTGACTGTAAGAGAGACTGGGAAGAATGTGGGAGTGGGAAGCAGGAGACAGGATTTGAGCCCACCTCTATCATGGGCTGGCTGTGTGACCTTGAATCGCTCATCTTAAATAATGTTTATTTTTAGAGACAACAGAACATGCCTGAACTTTGGAGTCAGACTGCCTGGCTTTATAGCCTGGTTTTGCCACTTCAGTAACTTGTAGAAAGTTATTTACCTCTCTCCACCTAGATACCTTATCTTTAAGGATTTTAGTTATTATTTTAACAAGGTAATTAAATAAGATTCCTATTTTGTAGGATGGTTTTTAAGGAATTCAGTAAGAGAGACTGAGAGAGAGAGAGTGTGTGTGTGTGAGAGAGTGTGTGTGTTTTCCTGGCATGTAGCAGGTGCTCCATAAGGGTTAGCTATTATTACAGAGTAGTTGCAATGATTATTGGAGAACTATAAGAGGCATATTATGTTATAAATTATTATTATATGAGCACCTGAAACTTGCCAGTAAAAGACCAAAAGACTACTTCTTGTTTTGATTTCTTAGCTCATTTTATTTCATCATCTGTATCACTTTTGTGGTGTATAAATATATGCACATACATATACACCTAAGTATATGTAAATGTGTTTGTGGGGAGGTACATTTTTGTCTTATATAAATAAAGTTAAATAAATATACTGTCTTTAGGAAATTGAAGTTGTTTTCCTTGATAATTTTGAAAGTTTTATATACACATACTGGGTAAGAGTCTTGTCTTTATAGTCACTCTTGGTGCAAAATGATACAGTTGTAGGTCTTCTATTAATTATAGTCTGTCCTGGTTTTAATTTTTTTAATAGCTCTATCTTGACTCTATTTAAATTTTTTTTTTTTAAATGTTATTTTTCAGAGAGACAATGAGCAGGGGAGGGGCAGAGAGAGAAAGAGATGCAGAATCTGAAGCAGGCTCCAGGCTCTGAGCTGTCAGCACAGAACCTGACACAAGGCTTGAACCCCTGAACCATGAGATCATGACCTGTTCTGAAGTTGGCTGCCCAACTGACTGAGCCACCCAGGAGCCCCTAAATCTAGTTTCTTTAAGACTTTTTTGGGGGCGCCTGGGTGGCTCAGTTGGTTGAGCATCCAGCTTTGGCTCAGGTCATGATCTCACAACTCGTGGCTTTGAGCCCTGCATCGGGCTCTGTACTGACAGCTCAGAGCGTGAAGCCTGCTTTGGATTCTGTATCTCCCTCTCTCTCCCTGCCCCTTCTACCTTTCATGCTTTGTATCTCTCTCTCTCTCAAAAATAAATAAACATTAAAAAAAAATAAAAAAGACTTTCTAACATATGTATATATGTATGTATCACACTTAAGCAAGGGAGGGGCAGAGAGAGGAGAGAGAGAATCCCAAGCAGCCTCAGTGCTGTCAGTGCAGAGCCCAAAGGGCTGTATCCCAGGAACCGTGAGATCATGAACTGGGCCAAAATCAAGAGTTGGATGCTCAGTCAGCTGAACCACCCAGGTGCCCCAAGACTTTGTTTTTATAACTATTAATTTTTGGCTTTAATGTAATGAGGTTTTTGGTTACTGTAGTTTTCTTTTAGATGGCAAGTACCACTTAAAAACAGAAAAAAACTTATTTTTAATTTCAGGTGGTACTACTTAAATAGAAAAGCTAGTATTTTGGTCAACTAAAAAATTTTTATTGGGCACCTAGAAAATTTTATTTTTTGTTGGCCTAAGAATAAAGATTCCTTAAACCGCAGCATGCACAGTTATTTTTATTGTTTCAAATGTGAGTGCCAGTAATAATTTAAGACTAACTTCAAATACTTAGAATGTACGTGTTTGTAAGATGGTTTTTAGATTGTTAATTTATGTTTGTTTCTTATTGGGAATCAGATCTAACTTGGATATTTAAAACTGAAGTTCCTGGGATGCCTGGCTGGCTCAGTCGGTAAAGCATGCAATTCTCTATCTCAGGGTCATCAGTTCAAGTCCCATGTTGTATGTGGAGTTTACTTAAAAATAGATAGATAGATAGATAGATAGATAGATAGATAGATAGATAGATTTTACTTAAAAATGGATGGATGGATCGATCGATCGATCGATAGATAGGAAATTCTGTGTTAAGTAAAAAGTAAATTACCACTGATGGTAAGATAATAGATACCTTTATTATGATGTGGGCTTTCAAAATTTTCAAGAAATCCTAAAAACCTCAGGATATTCCCAGATTACACACTACTTTTTCCTCCACCTTTGCACAGGTAATTTTATTCTCTCTTGTGGGTGTCAACAGTGCTCATAGGTTGTAGTTTGAAACATTCAGATAGTACATACCTGAATATTGTCACATTTCTTTTCTTTTAATGTTTTTTTTTTATTTTGAGAGAGAGAAAGGGAGGGAGAACATGACTGGGGGAGGGGCATAGAGAGAGAGGGACACAGAATCTGAAGCAGGCTCCAGGCTCTGAGCTGTCAGCAGAGAGCCTGATGTGGGGCTAGAACTTGTGAACCGTGAGATCATGACCTAAGCAGAAGCCGGATGCTTAATCAACTGAGCCACCGAGGTGCCCCTCACATTTCTTTACATTATGATTTAGTAACTATTAGCCAGTTATGTCTATTAAATACAGTGAACAAAATGATATGTTTATACCGTCCCCTTGTAAGCAAGGTTTTTGTGCACAATAGTAACTAATGGAATGAATGCATACCACAGTATTGTTGAGGAAAGACCTTTTCTTTAAATAATCTATGCTGTTTATAAATAGATTTATTAATAAGCTGATCTTTTTAAGTACCATGAATTTAGAGACCTGATCAATAAAAAGAAACAAGACATATATATATTTTAACGAAAGTGTAAAGAATTTAAGTTCTCTTACTGTAGAAGAACATTCCTGGGAAAGTGGGTAAGGAGCAAGCAAAGGATAATAGAGTTGTGACCATATTACTGACAGTAAAGGGACTTAACCTCTGGGTAGAAGCTATTGGCCAGGTGGTGTTGAGCAGCTGGTCATGTCTGGTTGTTGAGTAGCCTCACCCCTCTTCCATGGAGGATAGACACAGTGGAAACTCTCGAATGTCTGCATACTACCTCTGTTCGGAGCCTGCTGAGTCAACTGAAAAATGGAGCTAATGTTACTGAATAGTACTGAAAAGACAAGACTCTGTTACATCACGGAACAGAAGAACCCTTTGGTGCTCAGCTGGAATCTGAGGGCCTTGTTTATCTAAGAGGGTGCTGAGGTGGGAGGGGGTGCTTTGACATAGCAACAATCTAGTCTGAGTCAAGTTGGACTGTGGAGAAGTTTCCAATGATAAGACTTCACTCATCTAAAGCTACCCAGGTTTTCCCAAAATGAATGCGTCTGTGAGTTACAAAGAACTTTTCCGACTAACTGTGATTACTTTGTCTTTTCCTTGTAAGTTCTGGATGAGCATGGGAAGAACGTTACAATCTGTGTGCCAGACTTTGGTCAAGACCTGTACAGAGATGAAAACTTGGTTACTGGACTAGGTACTACCCTCTTGTTCGTGTGCATCTTATATTCATGGTAAGTCTTAGGAGGTACCTGAGGCCATCTTTGCAGACTTTAAAAGCATGGAGAAAAATTGAAGTAAGTTTAGCAACTGTGAGGTAGCAAAACAAAGTGCATCTGAGGAAGAAGAAAAATAGCCCGAAGTGAAAAGTTTGGATCACAGTGTGGAAGCTCAGTGTTTGGACTTCACTTTGCTTACTTGTGTTTATGTGGGTAAATAAATTAGATACATAGTACATCCCTTGAGGACACGGTTGGCTTTTAGTTGCTAAAGCATTATTGGAAGGCAAGAGAATACAAAGCAGGAAAGAGATAGTATGTGCCAGAATGTTTTGGCAGCTTTCTAATCCAAAGGAAATACTATTTGTTCTGCTGCTGATGGAAAAAGAACAGAGCAGTACACACGCGGTCATTTTGTGTTTGGCCCAAGAAAGACAGGAAGCGTCCATTTTCTTTTATGCTAAACCCCACAGTGCTGTTAAAGCAGGCTGTAGTTCACATGCTAGTGTAGAGTGTGTGCCCCTTACTTAAAATAGCTAAAAGATTGCCCAAGGGAGAAAAGTAACAGGTAGAAATACTTAGTTGCTGATGCTGATACCTATTTCACTGATCATTAAGCTTCCTTTGACAGTGACTTTTTCATGTTTAGGTTTTACTTCTGTGTTTAACATTGTGTTTGTTATGTTTCATTGTATACAAATTTCAGCTTGGCATAGGTACATTATGATCTTCCTTGGCTTATAGAAATAAACTGTCTTTCTGAGAATTGTTGGCACGTTCTCTTATAGCTTCTCATACTCCCCATTAGAAAGGGACCGACAGACATTTTGGATACGTGGGAACTGGGTCTGGAGGACCTGCTCAGTCATGCATCAAGCCATGAAAAGCTTGCTTGTGTTGCAGGTGGTTGTTCCAGTGATGGTGTGTGACACTGGTTCTTATCCTGTTCCTGACATAGTGACAGATTCTCCTTCTTGCAGCAGAAAGGACCATGGTCACCATTTCGGCCTTTCCTTCTTAGTAATTCCATAGTTGTTCACTGAGTACCTACTATATTCAAAGTAGTGGAAGGGATTCATGCTCAAGTCCATGAATGTTTTTCAGGAAAACCATAAAGTCACCCAAATGTTAACTGCCAATTCTCAGCTCTCCTTTTTTCTGAGTAAGCTTTTCCTTCCTGAGTCAGTTGTTATTGAGCTTTGGAGGGAAATGTAGCAGCATGATTAATTTCATCATATATCACTCAGTTTTTTCCTGTATTAGCATGTATAAAATATAGGCAAATTATGTAAGGAGAAAGTAGATTACTAAAATTTAATGATAGAAGATTCCATTTTAAAAACAAAATATAGCTGGGGTTTCTGGGTGACTCAGTTGGTTAAGCATCAACTTCAGCTCAGGTCATGATCTCCCAGTCTGTGGGTTTGAGCCCCGTGGCGGGCTCTGTGCTGACAGCTCAGAGCCTAGAGCCTGCTTGGGATTCTGTGTCTCCCTCTGCCCTCCACCCCCAAATTCACGCTCTGCCTCTCTCTCTCTCTCTCAAAAATAAGCATTCAAAAAAATTTTTTGAATAAAAATAAAATATGGTTGTGTTTATTTATATAGAAAAAAATCACCAACCTTATAATAGTGATGGTATTAGGGATAACTTATTTTTGTTGCTGTTTTTGTTTTATAGTGAGGTAGCATTTCTTTTTTTTTTTTTTTTTTAATTTACATCCAAGTTAGTTAGCATATAGTGCAGCAATGATTTCAGGAGTATATTCCTTAATGCCCCTTACCCATTTAGCCCATCCCCCCTCCCATACCGCCTCCAGCAACCTTCTCTTTGTTCTCCATATTTGAGTCTCTTATGTTTTTGTTCCCCTTCCTGTTTTTATATTATTTTTGCGTCCCTTCCCTTATGTTCATCTGTTTTGTATCTTAAAGTCCTCATATGAGTAAAGTCATGTGATATTTGTCTTTCTCAGACTCACTAATTTCGCTTAGCATAATACCCTCTAGTTCCATCCCCGTAGTTGCAAATGGCATGATTTCTTTCTTTCTGATTGCTGAGTAATACTCCATTGTATATTTATACTATTTCTTCTTTATCCATTCATCCATCGGTGGGCATTTGGGCTTTTTCCATACTTTGGCTATTGTTGATAGTGCTGCTATAAACATTGGGGCGCATGTGCCCCTTTGAAACAGCACACCTGTATCCTTTGGGAAAATATGTAGTAGTGCAATTGCTGGCTTATAGGGTAGTTTTGTTTTTAATTTTTTGAGGAACCTCCTACAGTTTTCCAGAGCGGCTGCACCTGTTTGCATCCCCACCAGCAATGCAAAGAGATCCAGTGAGGTAGCATTTCTCTTGTTTTTCTATTATTTAAAAAACCTATAAAGATATTTGACAGAGCAAAACTATAAGGTTTTGGGTTGCAGGATGACTAATCACACATGCTGCTTAAATGAAATAGGTCATAGATTTGCTATATAGATCCGTCAGTGGAAGGGGGTGACAGTTCTGCTTACTCTGCTGATAGAAGTGCCACATGCTGTTGTTTGCAGTATGGACTTTTCACCCTGTTGGATTTTCATCACCACCCTTGAGTGAGAGGTGATAAATAAAACCTCACCTCTTTTGGTCTGATATTCCAGAAAGAGTAGCAGTGCACTGCTACTTAAATCTGTTCTTGATCACTAGAACTAGACCTGATGGAGGGAGGGGGCGGGGCGTTAAGCAGCATCTACATGAGCGGAGCGCAGAGTGACCGGGAGCCCCGTGAGTGTTTGTGGGACGCAGGGCACCAGCACAGTCCCTGTGACCTCCCTGTGACCGGCAGCTTCTTCTCCCAGGACGAAGAAAGCGCCCCGCGGGCGTCGGGTAATTAGTGTTCTCTGGGAGGAGTCCGCTTTGAGAGCTCTGTGGCCAAGTGTCTGGGAGCTTCCAGGGAAGTGAGTTCTGGCCCCGGAGAGCCTCCAGACGGAGAATGCTGCCGGGAAGGGAGGCAGCCCGGTTTACGTTGTCAGATTTTTTTAAAAATATTTTATTTACTTCTGAGAGAGAGAGCGAGCGAGCGAGAGAAAGCGAACAGGGGAGGGTCAGAGAGAGAGGGAGACCCAGAATCCGAAACAGGTTCCAGGATCTCTGGTGTCAGCACAGAGCCCGACACGGGGCTGGAACCCATGAACCGTGAGATCATGACCTGAGTTGAAGTCGGATGCTTAACTGACTGAGCCACCCAGGCGCCCCTACATTTTCAGATCTTGACTTCCTAGAGCTTATGTTTCTTCTCACACTCAGAGGAATGAGAGATTGGAAAATGTTACAAAAAGAGGCTACGTTGCTTGGGTGGAAACTCATTTAAAGATGATTGCAGGAAGGGCGCCTGGGTGTCTCAGTCCATTAAGCACACAACTTTTGATTTTGGCTCAGGTCACGATGCCATGGTTTATGGAATTGACCCCCACAATGGGCCCTGCAGTGAAGGCGCAGTCTGTTTGGGATTCTCTCTTTTCTTCTCTCTCTGCCCCTTCCCAGCTTGCATGTACTCTCTCTCTCCAAAAAGGAAAAAAAAAATGATTGCAGGAATATCTAGGATCGTTTTTTTTAAAAAAAGGAATATCTAGAATTCTAGATAAATATTGTAGGAAGATTGAAGACTGTGTAGTTTGAATGTTACAAGAAGAAATCACACATTTTCACTGAAAGCCCATGATTGATTGGGATTAGGGTTAACTTTTTTGTAAGGTCCTAGAAGGCTCACTGCACTATCTCCTTCCCTATCGGAAGCCAGCCAGCTCCACCATCCCTCCGCCAACACACACACATACATGCTTCTTTAGGGAGCTCTCATGACTCACTATGAGTATGTTTTATCTTTGCTGTCTTAGCTTGAAATAGGGCCCAACCTAAACGTACTCCCTGGCTTTCCAACTGAGGCCACTTTTTCTCCAGTTGCCCCTTCTATGTACCCAGGCATCATTGCTGTGAAGTGTCACAACTTGGGCCCAATGTAGGAGTTTCCCCAATGGCTCTTTCTATAGATCCATCCCCCCCCACACCCCCTTGGGCCTGGACCTTTGCTGTAACAGGCCCCCATCTCCACAAACTATTCCTTAATCCTGTCCTTGGTCTCTAGATTTTTTTCTTTTTTAATGTTTGATTTATTTATTTTGGAGAGAGAGAGTGTGTGTGTGAGCAGGGGAGCAGCAGAGAGAGAGGAAGGGAGACAGAGAATCCCAAGCAGGCCCCACACTGTCAGCACAGAGCCCAGTGTGGGGCTCGAACTCACCAACTGTGAGATCATGATGTGAGCCACACTCAAGAGTTGGACACTTAACTGCTGAGCCACCTAGGCATCCCTGGTCTCTAGATTTTGATTGAAATTGTTATTTTTGCTGGCTTCAAGTTCAGAATGTGCAGTTGGGCAGGATCCTGGAGTCAGTCAGCTTCAATCTTCTTGTCGTACATAAAAAGGAAACTGAGGGGCATAGAGCCCCTTTTTGTGATTCTCCGCCCCCAGTCTCAGGAACCTTCTGCTTGAGTCTCCTGTGCTAGAGTACTGAGAAAGGCAGGTTCATAATCATTTTTGATTATGTCCCTAAGATTGCTTAGAGTGTCAAGTCGTTCTCTGAGGTACAAGGATAAGCTATATGACTTGTCTCATTTTGTTATTGGGAGGTATTTGTGCAGTAAAATGGTCCTGGCAATTTCAGTGTTAACTATGCCTATGAGGAAAATAACTTTATTATTTAAACATTAAGAAATTTGAATATAAAATTGTAAAAACTAAGAATCTTGAAAAACAATTTTTTTGATGTTTATTTACTTTTGAGAGACAGAGAGTGAGTGAGCAAGGGAGGGGCAGAGAGAGAGGGAGACACAGAACCTGAAGGAGGCTACAGGCTCTGAGCCATCAGCACAGAGCCCAACGCGGGGCTTGAACCCACAGACCGTGAGATCATGACCTGAACTGATGTCAGATGCTTAACTGACTGAACCACCTGGAAAAACTTAAAATCTTTATTAAATGTCAATCAACTTGCTAGTTCAAAATGAAACTTTCATGGCAATGGAGCAGACCATGTAGAATTAAGTAGAAGATTGGTAAGAGACTTGGAGAGAAGATTGGCTTCAGCTGAGAAGAACTGGCAAATCAAGGTATCTATTCTTTTGGTCTGTTCTGTGTCTGCTACTTTTATTTAAGAAAGGAGGATGAATTAAAAAAAAAGAGAGAAAGGATATATAACCTTTATTTTGGGAATCCTACCCCTCCCTCACCTATCAGAAATCTTCCTGGCTCAGGGTACCTGGCTGGCTCAGTCAGTAGAGTATGCGACTCTTGATCTCAGGGTTATGAGTTTGAGCCCCATGTTGGGTGTAGAGATGAGTCAAAAATAAACAAACTTAAAAATTTTTTCCTGGTTCTGTATTAGGGAACATGTCAAGGTGTTCCCCCCGCCCAGTTCACATAGGACTGTGGTCTCCTTTCGGAGCTGTGAATCACCAGTTATACTGTACAACAGGAACATAACTGAACTTACTCACACAAGGGTGGGAATAGTCATGGGGATCCCTACAGGGCCCTGCAAGTTCGTCAGGGAGCAGAATCTGTGGTCTCCAGCGGGAAAGTCAGGACATGTTCTATGGCAATTTTCTTTGATCTGGGGGAGTTCAGCCAGTTCCGAAAGCAGATGCGGAGGGCCACCTGCATTTTGATTCATCCTGCCAATACGGAAGAGGCCCTGGGCACGGCAGTGGTAGGGGCAGTTGGCTGGAGGGGAGGTATTTTTTTGAGCGACACAACAACTGCAAGGCACTGCTGGCTTTTTGTGAGTGAGGGCTAGAGATAGTGAATAGGCTATGACTTATCTGTATGGTGCAGCACTGTCCCAACCAAATGCTGTCCGTCTCCTTCCACCCTCACAGGAAGCACTGGGTAAAAGTTGCTCATACCTTAGCCCTGGAAAGGAAGAGGTTATACATAATCCAGGGGTGGTTGTTTAGCGACTCGTCTTGTGCTCACCAAACAGATGGCTCTGAGTAATAGAATGCAGACAATAAGAATTTCCTAGGCTTTTAAGGAGTTTGTAAAAACAGATGTTTCTTCGGTAATTCCAAGAAGAGTATTTTGTGGGTAAGGGCCACGACTGAATGATAATAATATTTTATAGTGGCATCTATTTGTAGACATTCACTGTCAATAATGATAAACTGAATGCAGGTATTTTTAGAAGAACAAAAGGTTAGTTTAATGCTCTCTGATGATAGAAATAAAGTGACAGAGGTGCCAGAATCAAAAGCTTTGTTTTTCTTGAAACCACTTTATTCCAAAGAATTTACAAAAATGCAATATTTATTTTAATCCTTTTAAAGAAGGAATATCTTCTTTCAGGTGAAAATTGCAGGTCATTCCTTTCTAAGAAGTTAACTTTTCCTCCCCAGAAATGATACATTAAATTGTAATTTACGTGCAGAAAAGACAGCATGCTCTTACATGCAGGAGCAAGGTGTGTGTGTGTTTCTTGGGTGCACAACCATCAGGAAGTATCTCGAAAATTCCTCTGATGAGGCTCAAGGTTAAGAAGTGGGAGTGGAGTGCACCTCGATTAGCATCCATCTGTTCAGAGCAGAAATGAAAATGGTGCTATGTGGCTTGAGTGGCTCACAAAAGAAGCAGTGCGCTTCGATCCCAGAGGACCTTTTAACGAGGAAGTCTTTTTATTGTTTATGTGGATCTCATTGATCTCTTCTCTCCTGGAGAAAGAGGATGAGAATGAGCAGAGAAAGCAGTATTACCTCTTGGGGTTTAGTTGGTTGAAATGAATCCGCTAATTCCTGCTTGTCTAGTGGCCACGCCTCCTGCCCGCCTCCAGGCTGGCACAGAGGATGTGTCCGTGCGTGCATGCATGCGAGCGTGCGTGCTTGTGTGCAGGAGTCTAGAGGTTGTTGTCTTTTTCACTAAGTTCCCCACGGGTTAGAACAGGACCTTATACACGGTAGGCCTTCTGTAAATATTTGCTGAATGAATTTGTAGAGTTAGCTAGAACCTTAAATATCGTATATATTTCTGTTTGCTTAAAGTATTTCCTTTTCTTCCCTCCTCCCACCCCCAGAAGAAATACCTTTTTTACCCCTGTAAACTAGATTTTATAATGTCTTACCTATCTAGGTATAGGGAGAGTGGTAGGAAGAATTTTTTTTAATCACACAGCTACTGTATTGAATTTGCAAATAGAAAAAAACTTGTTCTGCCAAAGGTTATCAGTGTAAATAACTATGACCTTTGATTTTCATGCCTGTGCATTTTTTTTTTTTTTTTAAACCGCTGTCCCTGGGTTCTTTTGTTGATTTCTATCCCTTCTAAGTAAGACTTGTCAAAGGCAGGGGAAAGATAAAAGGGAAATCAGAAAAATATTTTGGGCAGTTTGAGGGAGGAGAGGTGAAAACCAAGATAATAGGACCAAAAGATCTCTTATTTCTTCATCTGCAGACTTCTCTTTGTTTAAAATGATCTAATGCAATCCATGTAAAAAGACATGAACTATAAAAATGACACGTCAGTTTTGGAAGAAAGTGGGGTACTGAAATAGACCTAAGCAGCCAGAATGGCAGGGTGTGAGGAGGCGTCTCTGCCCTTTGATGTGATATAACGTGTTTGTTTGTTTCTTAGCTTGACATCGACGACAAGGTCAAGTTCTGATGCTTTGCAGGGCCGATATGCAGCCCCTGAACTGGAAGTAAGTTCATTTCCTCCCCTTGTTCTGTTTCATCACAGAAGACTCATTTTCTAGGAAGGCTCTTTCTGTGTTTTTGCATCTTTATTGATCGGCATTCCATGATCCCATTTTTCTCCTTGAAGAAGAATACAATTTTTTTATACAGAAAAAAACAATGCCTTGTAGATACTATGGGGATTTCAAGTGAACCTTTGACTTTCTTCCAACAAAATTAGCCTCTGGTGGGCATTGCTGCCCATCTCCCACCAGAGGCCTGGGCAGCTTGGTCAGGCTGCTCTCTGCTCTTTTCCTCTGTCATCAGGAAATGTGTGTGGGTTTTGTTTTGTTTTGTTTTTAACTTCTAGTCCATTGTTCTGTGTTATATATCTGTCTGTGTCCTCCGTACATGCATGACCATGAAGTTATATGTAATAGCTGTTCTGAAGAAGGAGCAAAAGATAGAGAAGGGAAGGAACAAGCATCTGCTCCATGCTGCACTGCTGAGCAGTGTCAGTCCATGAGCTTATTTAACTGTGTCCGTTCCATCAGGTGGGCATTTCACTGAGTAAAGAATTGTGAACAATAGGTGTCCAGAGAATCAGGGTGAACAGATGCCTATCTGTCAGCAGAATGTCTGTTATTTCCTTACCTGTGCAAGAGTCTTTCACTGGGGCCCTCGATGGAACATCCACCAAGGTCAGGAAAGGTGTAATCAAATGGAGGCAGCCAGGAAAAGACTGAACCCTGAGCCCAGGAATGGAAGGATTACGGAAAGTTCCAGTGGTGCCTGAGACTTACTGCACTTGCTATATGCCAGGCACTGTTCTAAGCACTACATTTGTGATTTCATTTAATCCTCATAAAAACCCAGTAAGGGGTTTGATCTCTGTTTTACAGAGGGGAAAAAACAGAAAAGTTACTTCAACTTTTGTTTGGTTGGTGTATAAACCGTGCACCCTGGCTCCAGAGTCTGTGTTCCTGAACGCTGCTGCCCGAGAGCACGGCTGCTGGCTCCTGGCCCTGCTGCCAGCCCTTCCTGGCCCCCGGCCCCAGACCGTGTCCTGATAGTTTTCCCCGGATGGAAGAGCCCTGGTCTTTGTGCAGATACAGGCACTCTCCTCTGCAGCTGCGTCTCTGGGCAGGGTCTTTCCTGCACCTGACCTAGAGATAGTGAACGTTGTGAAGGCTTGTCAGTCTGCCAGTGGCATTCCACAGCACTTGATGTCACTTGAAAAAGGAGAAATCTGTGCTGAGTCTGAATAGGCTACTGCTTATTGCACAGAAGAGAATGGTCTCTAGAAGGCAGGCATTTGTTCTCACCACTGGCTGGGTGACCACCTGCTGCGGTTGTGCCGCTGTGGCTTCAATGTCCCGATTGTGTAGAGCGCAAACTCAAAGAACAGCAAGTCTCTAAGTTAGATTTAAGAGGATGTTTTCCTTCTCATTCTAAGGAAAATGGCTCAGTGTTTCCTTCTGAACTGAAGAACATGCACAACGGAAGTTGGTTTGCTCTCCTTTGATCACGTTTCACAGGATATACCTTTGAAAGAGAGGGTTGGTAGTTTCTCATGCTAAATGAAGCTTCAGAAGAACTGGGACCCCAGGGTACGATGTCTTGAGCCCACTGAATGATTAGACTGTGTACCTTGATCCAAGATTCTGTCAAGGCCAATCCCTTTATTAGAAGTTTCCCTGATGTAGTAGGGAACCAGGGGCTTAGCCTTGAGGTGTATAAATGAGACAAAGGCTCAAGCACCTGTGTCCTTGTCCCTGGCTCTCTGTTCTTTCTAGTAAAAATATTGTCAGCCAGAAAGTGCCAAGGACCCAGCATTTCCTCCCTTGTCTTGGTACATGTAATGTTTTTTTGTTTTTGTTTTTTTTTGTAATGTTTTTTTAAACCCCGTTTACCAGAATCCTTCTGCAATCATGTAGTAATTTTTCATAATTCAATTTTTTTATTAGTTTATTGTTTTGAATAGTTCAGAAACATAGTACCATGTTTAAAAGGTACCAAAGAGGGGCGCCTGGGTGGCTCAGTCAGTTGAGCATCCAACTTTGGCTCAGGTCATGATCTCACAGTTCGTGGGTTCGAGCCCCAAGTCAGGCTTCGTGCTGACAGCCAGCTCAGAGCCTGTTTCAGATTCTGTGTCTCACTCTCTCTCTGACCCTCCACTGCTCATGCTGTCTCTCTCTCAGAAATAAAGAAAACATTTTTTAAAAATTATAAAAAATAAAAATTAGGGGCGCCTGGGTGGCTCAGTCGGTTAAGCGTCCGACTTTCGCTTAGGTCATGATCTCGCGGTTCGTGGGTTCGAGCCCCGCGTCGGGCTCTGTGCTGACTGCCAGCTCAGAGCCTGGAGCCTGTTTC